>NC_080169.1:21118486-21406552 GCF_950295315.1 Erinaceus europaeus
CCAGGATAAGGTAAAGAAAGTGAATTCACCATTTTCAACAGCTGAGTAGTATTCAACTGTGTATATATACTACAACTTACTCAGCCACTCATCTGTTGTTGGACACCTGGGTTGCTTCCAGGTTTTGGCTATTATAAATTGTGTTGCTATGAACATAGGTATACACAAATCAACCTGTAAACTCTCTAAGAAGGATTACTCCCTCCAAGTCTGTCAAGTCTGTCATCCTCTGTTGACTTAAATAAGTCCAGCTACAGAGAGGAATTCCCATAAATGACCATCCCAGTTTTGAAAAGCTTTGATTGTCCTGAAGTTCATCACAGCAATTCTACCCCATACTCTCTGGACAGAAAGATCGTCTTTTTGAAGATAGCAACTATACTTTCATTATACAGTTTTCCCCAGCCCCCAATATTATAATTACCTCTAGCTGGCCCCAAATGACATTTTGTTATTGTTTGTTTGTTTTCCAAGAGCACTGCTCAGCTCTGGATTATGGTGGTGTGGAGTGTGTATGTGTGTATGTGTATGTGTGTGTGTGGGGGTGAACCTGATATTTGGGAGCCTCAGGCAAGAGAGTCTTTCCCATACTATTATGCTATCTCCCCTACCCTGACAGGGTTTGAATAACAATCACTTTGTGGGTGCCCTTTATCAAAGTGTATGTACTATCTTTGCTCTAAGAACAGAAAATTTACAGTGGGTACATTTATGAAGAATATCCTGGCTACTGCTCCCTGGAGATGATCTCAATACTATAGAAAAATGAAAAGTACATTTTAAAAGCTCTGACTCAGCTAGAGCTCAGCTCTTACTCGCAGAAACCAGGCTAGAATTTACAGAAGATAGAAGCAAGTAGGAGTCCTGAGGCCCCTATATGGGGAATTCTTTCCTTCCTCTCTGGAGGTTACTAGAAGTAAAAGGAAGAATTTACTCTGTGATTAAGCAGTGACCCTAGAAGGTGAGCGTTAGAGGAAAGGTGTAGACTCCAGAATATTATACTGTAACTGCCTACTTTAAAAACCAGATTTACTATATTATTAACAAAAGAGGGAGAAAGAGCTGGAGCATCACTCTGGCATATGTAGTGGTGTGTGTAGGACTTGGGGTCTTCCATAACATGTCTGCCACTCTACCACAGAGCCACTAGCTTATTATAGTTTTGACTTGTCTGTTTAACTTCTTCTTCTTTTTTTTTTTTTTTTTGAATTTTGTATTTATAAAAAGGAAACATTGACAAAACCATAGGATAAGAGGGGTACAGCTTTGCACAATTCACATCAAGAACTCCATATCCCATCTCCTCCCCTGATAGCTTTCCTATTCTTTAACCCTCTGGGACCAAGGTCCTTATGGGATGCAGAAGATGGAAGGTCTGAACATGGGTGTTGACTGGTTGATCCATACTCCTAGCCTGTCTCTCTCTTTCCCTAGTGGGGAAGGGGTCTGGGGAAGCAGAGCTCCAGGACATATTGGTGGGGTTGTCTGTCCAGGGAATTCTGGTTGGTATCATGCTAGCATCTGGAACCTGGTGGTTGAAGAGAGTTAACATACAAAGCCAGATAAATTGTTGACCAATCATGAACCTAAAGGCTGGACTAGAGCAGATGAAGAGTTGCGGGGGGGGGAGTCTCCGTTTTGTAGATAGCTAGTAGGCATATTTTAGTTATATTCCAAAGGGCCTGTGGCTATACTAGTTTTTTTTTTTTCTTTTTCTTTTTTCCCCTGAGCCTGAAATCTGATATGCATATGTATCCTATTTATTGTCTGGGGAGATGATATCAGTAGGCTGGTAAAAGGACCAGAAAGCTGGATCAGTGAAGAGGGTAGCTCCCTACTATGGGAAAGGGGTATAAATATCGTTGACTTTAAACCCCATCGATTTGATGTCATCTGGGGCCCATAATTAGCTTAAGAGTCTGTGTGATCTCTGCATCCATGTAGATCTGAGCTAACATTCTGTGGTCATGAGTAGAGACATTCCAGACTGCCCCAATATTGACCCATCTTCCTCAAGTGTATCATAGAGTATGTTGTTCATCCTCCGAAGGGAGGATGGAACATTCTCTACCATTGTTGATCCAAGTTGAGGGTAAGGTCCTATTGGGCTCACAAAGGGGTCTATTGTGTTGTTCCTGGTACAAATGACCGGTAACAATGGAGAGAGGGATTTATTCAAGGTTTAGGCTCATCAAGTCTGTTTGGGAATCTCAGGACTACCCGATTAAGGCCCCAGATGATGGAATGGTCTGATAGTGACTAAAGAGTCATTGTCAAAGTATGGAAGCTGAACTTTTATGTTCTTCATTATAATGTCTATAAGAGAAGCATCTTACATTGTTTAGGAATCCCCAACTTCATTACACTCGTCAGAAAAGATGATTGTTGGGCCTAGACCTGGAATAAATTCCTTTCTCCATTGTTTCCGGTCATTTCTATCAGGAACAACACAATAGACCTCTTGTGGGCCCCCATAGGGCTTTACCCTCAACTTGGATCAATAACGGTAGAGAATGTTCCATCCCCCGAAGGGAGGATGGATAATAGACTCTGTGCTACACCTGAGGAAGATGGGTCGATATTGGGGCAGCTTGGAATGTTCCTACTCGTGACCACAGAACGTGAGCTCATATCTACAGGGACGCAGAGGTCACATCAGCTCCTAAGCTGAATATGGGCCCTAGATCACATCAAATCGATGGTATTTACAGTCAACAATATTTATACCCCTTCCCCATAGTAGGGAGCTACTACTCTCTTCCCTGATCCAGCTTTCTGGTCCTTTTACCAGCCATGACATCATCTCCCCAGACAATAACTAGGATCCACATGCATATCAGATTTCAGGCTCAGGGGAAAAAGAAAAAGAAAGAAATAAAAAACTAGTATAGCCACAGGCCCTTTGGAATATAACTAAAATATGCCTACTAGCTATCTACAAAACGGAGACCCCCCCACCCACCCCCAACTCTTCATCTGCACTAGTCTAGCCTTTAGGTCCATGATTGGTCAGCAATTTGTTTGGCTTTGTATGTTAACTCTATTGTTCTTTTTTAAATAAAAAATTAGGAAAAAAATATGACTGTTGAGTATGTGATGACTACTGCCCACTCAGTGAGGTATAAAGAACCAGGAAGATGCATTGAGGTGGGTCTACTAGAGGGCAGTTAGCCAGTCACTCTCGAGCTAGGTAACTGACTCATGCCTTTGTCTGGAAGTTGAGGATTTGAATTCTTGTCTTAGCAATACTATGTATGGATGGTAAATTAAATTACACAAGATAAACTGACAGAACTATGACTATTACATCATTTAGTGAATGAGTCTCTTCAACTTCCTTGTCATGGGACAGCACATGTTCCAAAATCTGAGGTTTTCAACTTACATAATTACTGTCTTGTACTAATTCCCAGATACATGTCTTTTCACACTTAACATTTCTGAAATTAGGATGCCTCTTCTGATCAGTGGTATTTTGTGATTACTGTTTGCCGAGAGATAGACAACATACAGCAAAAGGGGCTGGGTGGTGGTACGCTCAGTAGAGCATACATCCCAAGAGATCATCCAGTAAGCATGTTGGTATTCATTACAACCTCACTTCATTGGTCTCTTTGGTGCAAATATGGCTTGCAAAAAGACCTTTAGTGTCTTTTTTTTTTTTAACAAATATCTGATTATTCTGAACTTTGATCCTCCTGACACTGCTCATTGTTGTTATGCAGGCCATAAATAGGAAGTTTGGAAACATAATTAGCATACAGTTGATGTCAGGACAGAAATTAAGCACTCACCAAGAGGAAGTCAGCCTCTGTTCCTGCACTCTGTTCTCAGGCTCCCTGCTTCCTTACATGCTTGTGCCCCTACATGCTCATCGCCCCGCCATGGCTGCTTCTCCCAGGACTTGTACAAGTGTAGCTGAACTTTGGTAACTTATCTCAAGGGCCAGGCTTATTCTTACCCCTGCTTATTTTGCTTATTTTGTTGTACCTAAAATACACCATTCCGTACTGCTGTATCACCATGTAATAAACCTTTGATTGTTTTAAACCAGCGCTGAGCCATACCCCTGTGAAGTCTTTACTTTTTTTTTTAATATTTTTTATATTTATTTTATTTTTATTCCCTTTTGTTGCCCTTGTTGTTTTATTGTTGTAGTTATTATTGTTGTCATTATTGTTGTTGGATAGGACAGAGAGAAATGGAGAGAGGAGGGGAAGACAGAGAGGGGGAGAGAAATATAGACACCTGCAGACTTGCTTCACCGCTTGTGAAGTGACTCCCCTGCAGGTGGGGAGCCAGGGCTTGAACCGTGATCCTTATACTGGTCCTTGTGCTTTGCGCCACCTGCGCTTAACCCGCTGCGCTACAGCCCGACTCCCGAAGTCTTTACTTTTTTAAATTACTATAGCTCACAAACTTTTGTCCTCTTAAATAATTGTTCTTTGTTATGGGCCATTCCTGTCACTATTACCATGTGGGTTTGAAAGCCCATCAGAGTGTTCCATGTAAAATTCCACCTCAATCCTTTGGGTATCCACAGAGTCATTAGCAACTTATGCTCTTTTTTTCCTAATATTTTATTTATTCTTTAGATACAGATAGAGAGAAAATGAGAAGGAGAGATAGGGAGAGAGAAGGAGAGACACCTGCCACCCTGAAAAGCTTCCCCCCTTGCAGATGGGACCGGGAGATTGAGCGCAGGTCCTTGTGCAACGTAACAGGTGCGCTCAACCAGGTGCGCCACTGCCTGACCCCTCAGCTTATGCTCTTTAGATCAAGATGCCCTGATGTCAGTTTGAAAACTGCAGTTGCCAGGGACAAGACCTCTAGAGACAAATTATTAGGGTGCCTAGAGGAAGTCTTCTCAGAGAATAGTGGCAAATGGGTCTCTGCCATTTGGAAGTAGTTGATGTGTGAAGGGAACAGACGCAGACCAAAACTGAGCCCAGGCAGCCTTTGGAAAATGCTGGTGTTGGGTCTTCTAAGTTCCTTCTCTAGTGCTGCCTGCTCTTACTCCACCCCTGGCCCTGACTTCCTGACCTCAACCGAGCTCTCACTAGCACATCTGCCACTATACTTGAGCACTATGTATGAGCGTGCTAGTTGTGCTCCCTCTTTTTTCTTTCTCTTTTATTGATATGATAGAGAGAAATTGAGAGAGGAGGGATTGCCAGAGAGGAAAAGAGACTGATAAAATACCTGCAGACCTGCTTCACTGCTTGTGAAGCTTCCCCGGCCACCCGGCTCCACTCCTCGAGATGGGAAGTGAGAACTCAAACCTGGATCCTTGCACAGGTAGTGTGTGCACTTAGCCCGGTGTGCCACAGCCCGGCTCCTTAGCATACTAATTGTTTACTAACGTGTCTACCACATATTACAACTTTGTAAAGGTAGGACTTCTGTCTCCTTTAATTAAAACAAAAACAGTTGAAAAAAAAAAAGAAGAGGAAAACAAAAAGCCTATACTTTGGGTGCTCCTTAGCTATTAAAAGATGTTCCATGAATATTTGTTGACCCAAGCTAAGCAAAACAAAAATCTGACAGGCATGCTGTCCTCCCAGTCCTGTGTCAGGGCAGACATTGCTAATAGAGCATTGAGTCCTCTCCTCTTGAGCCTGCAGCAGCTTCAAATATTCTTCAAAATATGGTTTTTGCTCAAATCAATGCAAATTGATTTCCAAACCTATTTTCTGTTTTTTAAACAAAATGAAGGCTGGGTCAGGTTGAGCACATGTTATCATGTGCAAGGGCCCGGCTTCAAGCCTTTAATTCCCACCTAGAACAGGGTAGCTTCACTAGCAGTGAAGCAATGCTGCAAGTGTCTCTTTTTCTCTCTCCCTATTGATCACCCCCTTTCTTCTCAATTTCTCTCTGCCCTATCAAATAAAAGAAAAAATATTTAAAATATTAAAAAAAAAACATAAGCACAGATGGAGCGAAGCACAAGGACCAGCATAAGGATCCTGGTTTGAGGCCCTGGGTCCCCATCTGCAGGGGAGTCATTTCACAAGTATTGAAGCAGGTCTGCAGGTATCTGTCTTTCTCTCCCCCTCTCTGTCTTCCCCTCCTCTCTCCATCTCTCTCTGTCCTATCCATCAACAGCAACATCAATAACAACAACAATAACTACAACAATAAAAACAACCAGGACGACAAAAGGGAATAAATAAATATTTTAAAAATTAAAATAACAACAACAACAATAATAATAAGCAGGGGTCAGGTGGTGGCGCACCTGACTGAGCGCACATGTTACAATGCTCAGGGATCAAGGTTTGAGTCCCTGGTGCCCACCTTCAGGGGGAAAACTTTTCGAGTGATGAAGCAGTGCTGCAGGTGTCTCTCTACCTCTCTTCCTCTCTATTCCCCCCTCCCTCCTCGATTTCTGCCTTTTTCCATCCAATAAATAAATAAAAGTAATTAAAAAATAATAATAATAAAAGGGTTTGTTTTCCCTTCCCCAGTTTAGTCATTAATGGTATTTTTTTTTTTCCGCCTGGGTTATCGTTGGGGCTTGGTGTCTGCACTATGAATCCACTGCTCCTAGAGGCTATTTTTTCCCTTTTGTTGCCCTTGTTGTTTTATAGTTGTTGTTGTTATTGGATAGGACAGAGAGAAATCAAGAGAGGAGGGGAAGACAGAGAGGTAGACGGGAAAGATAGACATCTGCAGACCTGCTTCACCGGCAGTGAAGCGACTTCTCCCTGCAGGTGGGGATCCAGGGGCTGGAACCGAGGTCCTTACGCGGGTCCTTGTGCTTGACACCATGTGCGCTTAACACACTGTGCTAGCAGCCATCCCCCAGTATTTTTTAAAATTGTAAAGTTAGAAGAAGAAACAAACATACAAACACAAATTAATACTTGCAGACAGAGAGACACTTGTACTCCTGCTTGTGAAGGGCTTTCCCCTGCAGGTGGGGACCAGGGGCTTGAACCCAGGTCCTGGTGCACTGTAATGTGTGTATTTAACCAGGTGCATCACTGCCTGGCCCCTCAAATAATGATTCTAATACCACAGAAACAGTCTATAGTTCAGTTGGATGCAAAATCCTTGTATAAATTAAGAGTTCAGTCTTCTAGCATACATCAATAGACAGGATAGCATTACAAAAATTAGAATATAAATTATAAATTAAATTTATAACTTATATGTAAAAGCATGACCTTCTAGGGATCAATTTTTTTTCCTTTCTGTCCACTCCCCTGGCTTCTCCTCCTCCATGTACCTTTTGAGTCCAGATTGTTTCCTGTCACTTAACAATCCTGACATTTTCATTTTGCAAATTGAAATGAGAAAAAAATTTCTTTGTTGTGACTGGAACTTCACTACTCTGGGGTGATTTTTCCAGAGAGAGAGACAGAGAAGCAGGGAGAGATACAGAGAGAGAGAGAGATAAGAGCACCTATGTTACAATGTGCAAGGACTTGGGTTCGAGCCCCCAGTCCCCACCTGCAGGGGGAAAGCTTTGCAAGTGGTAAAGCAGGGCTGCAGGTGTCTATATCTCTCCCTCTCTATCACCCCCTTCCCTCTAAATTTATGGCTGTCTCTATGCAATAAATAAAATAAAAATAATTTTAAAAAAAGAGATAGAGAATGAGAATCATAGCACCAGAGTCAGTAAGATAGGTTACCTGGATAGTGTTCTTGCTTTGTTGTATTTAGGACCCAGGGTCAAGCCCGGCCCCTAGAGCACTGAAGGAAACTTGGCTGCTATGTTCTTTTTCTATTTATGTCTCTACCTTTCTATCTGGAAAAGCCAGCCTGGAGTGGCGATGCCCCTATGATGACAAAAATAAACAAACAGATAAATAAATAAATAAATAAATAAACCACAGCACTGAAGCTTTCTCCAAAGTGGTGAAGCAAAAGAAAAATTTCTCTTGTGTATTTACCTCTCTGACGTAGAAAGCCAGATCTTCTCAGTCTCTGACTCTCTCAAAAGTGGCGCTAGTTTGTTTCTTCTGAAGTTTCTACTTTAGAACTTCGTGATACTGGGGGAAAAAAAATACCCCTTCTTTACCCCCCCCCCAGTTTATTTTATAGGACAAAAAGAAATCAAGAAGGGAACTAGAAGTGGAAAGATAGATAATGGGAGTAGGGTGGTAGCACAGCGGGTTACACACACATGGCGCAAAGCGCAAGGACCGCGCATAAGGATCCTGGTTCCCCACCTGCAGGGGAGTCGCTTTACAGGCGTTGAAGCAGGTCTGCAGGTGTCTATCTTTCCCTCCCCCTCTCTGTCTTCCCCTCCTCTCTCTATTTCTTTCTGTCCTATCTAACAACGACAACATCAATAATAACAACTACAACAACAATAAAACAAGGACAACAAAAGGGAAAGAAAGAAATAAAAAATCTTAAAAAAAAAAAGATAGATACTGTATCTGCTTCACCGTTGGTGAAACATTCTTCCTCCAGGTGGGGGTGGAGTGGGGGTAGAGCTCGATTCTGTGTTCTCACACATGGTACTGTAGGCACTCAACCAGTATACCGCCGCCCCCAGACCCCCAAGATACCTTTTCTTTAAATTCCTTGGATTGAAGGTTACATGATTTACTTTTTTTTTTTTTACCTTTATTTACTTATTGGCTAAAGACAGCCATAAATTGAGAGGGAAGGGGGTGTTAGGAAGGGAGAGAGACAGAGAGACACCTGCAGCCCTTCTTCATCACCTTGCTGGCGGGGACCAGGGGCTCAAACCCGGGTCCCTGCACACTGTAATATGTGTGTTCAACCAGTGCGCTACCACTCAGCCCCAGGTTAAATGATTTAAGGGTACGTTTGGCTTCATTATGAAGTGTGACTTTTTCTGGGGTCAGTGTCAGGGAGATTGAATGAGAAGAAGATATGATGTAGAATTGTTTATTTTCCAGTCCCTATGAGTGAGTGAGATTCTCTAAATCAGAAAAATGGTTTTATTCTTATTATTACTTATTATATTTTATTAATTTTTTATGAGAGAAAGACACACATGGGGGGGGGTGGAGGGAGAGAGAGAGTCTGAGACCAGAGCACTATGCAGCTCTGGCTTATGGTGGTGCTGAGGAGCAAACCTGGGACCTCTGAACCTTAGGCGTGAAAGTCCTTTTGCATAGCCATTATATTGTCCCCTAATCTCACAAAGTAATTCTTAATTATAATTCCTTCTCAATATGGAAAATATATAGCTTTAAAACACTGCATCTCTCTCTCTCTCTCTCTCTCTCTCTCTCTGCCTTTCTAAGCAGCCTCAAGCTGGGGAGATAAAAAGCCTCTCATACTACACACCCCAGGTTCAATCCCCAGCACCACCATAAACCAGAGTTTAGTAGTGTTCTGGTAAAGCTAAAATGGCCTTGCCAGTGACAGAATAAGAACCAAGAAAATGGATGCTTGTCAGGCACTATAGTGAACCTCTGAGAGGCATAGGATTTGGGGCTAAATGTCTCCATTATAGCTCCCAAGTGCTCCAAAATGCTGATTTTTTCCTCAGTCCTCTCTACACTCTGCTCATGTAGCTGACAGATGCTCTTCCTAGAGCTAACAATAAGCTCAACTTTCAAAATGCATGTCTTCTTACAAGTTACTGTTTCTAAGAATTTATGAACTATGAAGTCAGAAGATGCAATAAAAAATATCTTAGCAAACTTTAGATATCTTCCTGAAAAAAATTTTGTGCACTTAGAATTTTGCAGTCTAAGGTAACTGTGCAGTGACTTTATTCTTGACATATAGAAGACTTAAAATGTATACATGCTTGCTTAGCCGCATGCTGACTTGCTGAGTATGCCATATTGTTTGTTAATTTCTAGGTATATGGTTCCAACAAACCTAAGAATATCAGGAAAGTACTTTTATGTCAAGAAATAAAGCAGGTACTCACTGCAGTGAGTACCTCCCTAATACTTCCTCTCCACTTTTCCAAGCTTTGGGTCCATGATTGCTCAACAATTTGTTTGGCTTTCTATGTTAACTCTCTTTTCAGTCACCAGGTTCCAGGTGTCATCAGGATGCCGGCCAGACTTCCCTGGATTGAAGACCCTACCAATATGTCCTGGAGCTCAGCTTCCCCAGAGACCCACCCTACTAGGGAAAGAGAGAGGCAGACTGGGAGTATGGACCGACCAGTCAACGCCCATGTTCAGCGGGGAAGCAATTACAGAAGTCAGACCTTCTACCTTCTGCAACCCACAATAACCCTGAGTCCATGCTCCCAGAGGGATAGAGAATGGGAAAGCTATCGGGAGAGGGGGTGGGATATGGAGATTGGGCTGTGGGAATTGTGTGGAGTTGTACCCCTCCTACCCTATGGTTTTGTTAATTAATCCTTTCTTAAATAAATAAATAAATAAATAAATAAATAATAAATAAAAAAAAGAAATAAAGCAGGATAGGGACCAGACCAAGATACTGTTAGAAACAACCAAAATGCTGACTAAAAAATGTTTTTTTGGTGGCATTTAAATTTTTTTTATTTGTATGTTGTTTATTTGTGTTTTAATAGTGTGTTATAAGATTGCAGTGTGTAGTTCCACAACACACCCACCTTTCTGGTGACATCCTCAAAGCTCTTTTTTTTTTTTGACATTTAAATATTTTATTTGTTAAATTTATTAGTGATTTAGAAAATAACAGGGGTACAATTCAACACCATCCCCACCATCAGAATTCTATGGTATAAATATATACATTTCCATATTTATTTTTTTCAAATTATATTTATTATTTATTTATTGGGTAGAGACAGCCAGAAATCAAAACGGAAGGACATTGATAGACAGTTGCCACACTGCTTCATCACTTGCAAACCTTTTCCCCTGAAGGTAGTGAATGAAGGCTCAGACTCAGGTCCTTGAGCATTGTGACATGTGCACTCAACCAAGTGCACCACCACCTGGCCCCTTCCCATTTTTTTCTGTGGTCCTGCCTTCTATTCCATTTTAAATTACGCCTACAACTATTGCTACTTCTGTATGTCCTTCCTTCCTTTTTTCCTCCTCTCTCTGGGACCTGATAAAATTGGGTTTCAGAGCCCTCTGGTCACCTTCCTGTAACATTTCGCCTCTGGGAGTATGGACCAAAATACTTAATGGGGTACAGAAGGTGGGAGTTCTGGCTTCTGTAATTGCTTCTCCACTGGGCATGGGCACTGGTAGGTAGAGCCATTCCCCCAGCATGTTTCTATCTTTCACTAGTGGAAAGGGCTTTGGAGACATGAGGTGCTGGGGCACATTGGTGAGGTCATCTGCCCAGGGACAGGATGAAATCATACTAACATCTGCAACTTGGTGTCTGTGGCTTAGTGAGTTTCTGCAGAAGTCCTGATTGTCTTTTGTTGAGTGTGCAAGTGGTTACTTTTCATGGTTTTTCCTAGTTTCACAGGAGAGAGGCTTGAAATGGTTCCTGCTCCATAGCCAAACTCAAGTTTGTATTTCAGGATCTTTGATTAGTTAAATATTTTTACTTCGAAAGAATTCATGGTAGGTTGGAAAGCTATATACACATATCTTAGGTACGGTAGGGCGCCCATTGGTCATCTCTATTATAACTACGGGGCAGTAGAAAGTCAAGGACTCTTAGAGTTGTTTAGATTGCAATGATTATCCACTGTCTCATATATGTGTGCATGAGTGAGTGAGGTTTGGTCATTCAATTTCATAAGTTGACTATGAATCTGCATGATGTAGGGGGGAGAGGTGAAAAAAATGGGGAACATGAACCTTAATAGTGAGGATATAGTTGAGTGGACTGTTTTTTTAAAAAACAAATAGTAGAATTTCATCCTATTGAGGATCTTTAGAACTTATTTAGAGTAAAGCTTTTATTGTTCCCAGAGATTCAATTCTCCAAGAACAAAACAAGAATAAACAAGCAAGAAAAGGCTGATTTTATAGGAATGATTCATTAAAATCACAGCTTGCCACTCTCTTTTCAGATTGTCTTACCATTTAACGTATCAGGGTTTGGGGAGAACTGGGGGGGGGGAGGGAAGTATCTGAAAACAAATAGAATTCAAACAACCTCATATGTCTGTTCACCTTATTAACTGTTTTAGCATCCAAGTGACTGCACTTACTGGCATAGAATGTTCCCATTATTTATTGCCATTTATTTTGGAAGACCTTTGTTCTTTGTGTTTTTCAGCTCTGTTATTCTTTTTTTTTAAATAATTTATTTCTTTATTGGAGAATTAATGCTTTACATTCAACAGTACAAAGCTCTTAATATCTGTCAAGATAGTAAGAAAGAAACCAAAGGCGGGGGGGGGGGGGCAGGGAGAGAAGAAGAAAAAAAAAAGAAACCAAAAGCCATCATCAAAAACAACACAACACAAAAGAGGTCATGGAACCATGCACCAACAAGCTTGTAAGGAATAGATTTAGTTTGAAATGTCCTTGTCATCATTGCAGAGTTAAATGAAAGTTATCTTTGGAAGAGACTCATGCCATCCTAGACTTCAAAGTATCCACCTCTTTTTCAAGCAAATTATTCAAGGACAATGAGCAGTATGTAATAAAAAAAATAATACCCAAGGTTACAAAAGTATACACAATGAAGAATACAAGCTAGGAGAAAGAGACCTCCACGAACTTTAGATTTTGAAATTATAAGACCGTATATAAAAATAACTATGCTTGCCCCCACACCTATGGACATCTAATCTTTGACAAAGGGGCTGAGACGATTAAATGGGGAAAGCAGCGTCTCTTCAACAAATGGTGTTGGAAACAATGGGTTGAAACATGCAGAAGAATGAAACTGAACCTGTATTTCACCAAATACAAAAGTAAATTCCAAGTGGATCAAGGACTTGGATGTTAGACCACAAACTATCAGATACTTAGAGGAAAATATTGGCAGAACTCTTTTCCACATACATTTTAAAGACATCTTCAATGAAACAAATCCAATTACAAAGAAGACTAAGGCAAGTATAAACCTATGGGACTACATCAAATTAAAAAGCTTCTACACAGCAAAAGAAACCACTACCCAAACCAAGAGACCCCTCACAGAATGGGAGAAGATCTTTACATGCCATACATCAGACAAGAGTTTAATAATCAACATATATAAAGAGCTTTCCAAACTCAACAAGACAACAAATAACCCCATCCAAAAATGGGGGGAGGACTTGGACAGAATATTCACCAGAGAAGAGATCCAAAAGGCCAAGAAACACGTGAAAAAATGCTCCAAGTCTCTGATTGTCAGAGAAATGCAAATCAAGACAACAATGAGATACCACCTCACTCCTGTGAGAATGTCATACATCAGAAAAGGTAATAGCAGCAAATGCTGGAAAGGGTGTGGGGTCAACGGAACCCTCCTACACTGCTGGTGGGAATGTCAATTGGTCCAGCCTCTGTGGAGAACAGTCTGGAGAACTCTCAGAAGGCTAGAAATGGACCTACCCTATGACCCTGCAATTCCTCTCCTGGGGATATATCCTAGGGAACCCAAAACATCCACCCAAAAAGATCTGTGTACACATATGTTCTTGGCAGCACAATTTGTAATAGCCAAAACCTGGAAGCAACCCAGGTGTCCAACAACAGATGAGTGACTGAGCAAGTTGTGGTATATATACACAATGGAATACTACTCAGCTGCAAAACATGGTGACTTCGCCGTTTTCAGCCAATCTTGGATGGACCTTGAAAAAAATCATGTTGGGAGTCGGGCTGTAGCACAGTGGGTTAAGTGCAGGTGGCGCAAAGCACAAGGACCGGCATAAGGATCCCGGTTCGAACCCTGGCTCCCCACCTGCAGGGGAGTAGCTTCACAGGCGGTGAAGTAGGTCTGCAGGTGTCTATCTTTCTCTCCTCCTCTCTGTCTTCCCCTCCTCTCTCCATTTCTCTCTGTCCTATCCAACAACGACAACAATAATAACTACAACAATAAAACAACAAGGGCAACAAAAGGGAATAAATAAATAAAATAAATACTAAAAAAAAAAAGAAAAAAATTATGTTAAGTGAAATAAGTCAGAAACAGAAGGATGAATACGGGATGATCTTCACTTTCAGGCAGAAGTTGAAAAACAAGATCAAAAAAGAAAACAGAAGTAGAACCTCAACTGGAATTGGCGTATTGCACCAAAGTAAAAGACTCTGGGGTGTGTTGGGTAGTATGCCAGCTCCCTCTGGCTTCTGCTTAACCAAGCACTGGTATGCCTGTATAGGGATTGGTTTGATCCCACTCAAAGCTGCGGTCTACTTACATAAATCACTTTTACATTTACATAAAGCACCACCTTTCCTCCAGGGCATCGGTGGTTCAGTGGTAGGATTCTCACCTGCTCCGCCCCCTCTCCTTGTCACACCCTGATTTTCACCAGTCCTTTTCTCTCCACCCTCTCTACATCACATCCTGTTCAAACCCTACTTGGAAAGTATATAAGGACAGCATTGTTCGTTTTAGTTGGTTGTAGTTTTAGTTTAGCTTAGCTCGGCTTAGACTGTGCTGTGTCCAGCATGAGTAAAGAGATACTGCCTACAGCTCAGCCATGAGTCCCTGGGTCGTCTGTCTCCCGTCAGTGAAGCTCAGGGGTGGGTGGGTGGGGAGAATACAAGTCCAGGAAGGATCCAGAGGACCTAGTGGGGGTTGTATTATTTGTTATATGGGAAACTGGGGAATGTTATGCACGTGCAAACTATTGTACTTACTGTTGAATGTAAAACATTAATTCACCAATTAAAAAAAATAAAACAAGGGAGTCGGGCGGTAACGCAGCGGGTTAAGCGCAGGTGGCGCCAAACACAAGGATCCCGGTTTGAGCCCCCGGCTCCCCACCTGCAGGGGAGTCGCTTCACAGGCGGTGAAGCAGGTCTGCAGGTGTCTGTCTTTCTCTCCTCTTCTCTGTCTTCCCCTCCTCTCTCCATTTCTCTCTGTCCTATTGAACAACGACATCGATAATAACTACAACAATAAAACAACAAGGGCAACAAAAAGGGAATAAATAAATAAATAAATATATTTTTAAAAAGAAAACAATTAAAAAAAATAATAACTATGCTTGTCCAAAATACATGCACTGAAAAGGAGATATGAAGTCACCTAGAATTTCAAAGACAAAGAAAAAAGCCAAAGAAAACTTTTCAAAATAAAAAAGACCAAAATTAAAAGTTGAATAGACATTTAGAAATAACTGAAAAGAGAATTAGAGAACGGAAATATGAATCAAATGAATTATTCAGGATATAGAACAAAGAGTCAGCAATGTAACAAATATAAAAGAGAAGCCAAGAGACATGGAGAACAGAATGAAAAGGTCTAGGATTTTTAATCAGACTCCCAACAGAAAAGGAGAGACAGACTCGGAGAAAGATATTATTTGAAAAGATAATGGCTAAGCATTTGAAAAGATAATGGCTAAGAAGAGAACTGATCAAGGGTGTTGATCCAGATATTCAATAATGACAAATAGGAAAAATAAAAAGAAATGGACATCTAGACACATCATTGTCAAACTCTAACAAGCCAAACATAAATTAGATCTTAAAATTAGTCAGCACAAAAGATCTTCAGTGTATTGGGAAAATTGAGTTGAAACATAAAAGAATGAAGTGATCACCAAGTTTCATCATGTACAAAAGTTAAATCCAAATGGATCAAAGATTTAAACGTGAGACTAGAAACTATCAAATACTCAGAAGAAAACATAGGCAGAACCTTGTTCTACTTGAGTTTTTGCAACATCTTCACTGATTCTAATCCAGAAGCAAAAATGACCAGTGGGACTACATCAATCTGAAAAGCTTCTGCAAGGTGAAGGGAATCACTTCTATAAAAGAGACCTTTCACAAAGTGGGGAAAATAAATCACTATACGTCATATATCAGAAGAGAACTGGTAACCAACACAGACAATGAATTCACCCAAAAGGCAAACAACCTCACTGAAAAATTGGGGAAAGACATGAGCAAAATCTTCTCCAAAGAAGAGATCCAAAGGGCCAACACAGATGAAAAAAATGCTCGAAGTCACAGATGATTAAGGAAATGCAAATAAAAACAATAGTAAGATACCTCTTTACATCTGTGAGAATGTCATACATTAGAAAATATAGAAACACCAACTGTTGGAGAGGCTGTAGAGGGAAAGGGACCTTCCTACATTGCTCGTAAGTTGGTCCAACTCTTGTGGAAAATGGTCTGGAGATTCAGAAGAACTCTAGAAATGGATCTACCTTATGACCCAGCAATCGCTGTCTTACCCGCAGACCTAACTGAAAAGACCTATGCACAGCAAAGTTCATAGCAGCACAGTTTGTAATAGTCCAAACTTGGAAGCAACCCAGATGCCCAATTACAGATGAGTGGCCAAAGAAGTAATGGTATATATGCACAATGGAGTACTATGCAGCTGTTCAAAATGATGTCATCTCCTTTGCAGTAGTGTGGTCGGACCTTGAAGACATCATATTGAGACAAGGCAGAAAGAGAAAGACCAATACCAAATGATCTCACTTATAGATGGAACCTAGGAACAAAGAACAGTAAAGACAAACATAAGAAGAAACTTGGACTAGGTGTAGTGTATTGTACCAAAGCAAAGAACTCTGGGGAAGAAGAGAGAGGGACATTGGGAGCATGATGTGTCTCCTAGACACCAATCAAGAGGTGATGAGAGGTTGTGCCTATATGTTAAAGACTACACTGTAAACCATTAACCTCCCCAATTTTTTAAAAAAGACAATACTTGAATTCACAATAGTAACAAACAAGAAAGGAAATCAGAAGCCTGTGAAAATCAGTGCACTTAAGTACTGCCAACCTAAGCTTTTACAAAGTAACTTTCAAGAATGAAGTGAAAATACGTCATTTTTAGACAGATCATTTGGTATTGGTCTTTCTCTTTCTGCCTTGTCTCACTCAATATGATGTCTTCAAGGTCTGACCGCACTATTGCAAGGGAGATGACATACCAACAGACAACTAGACAATAGCTGAATTCGCAATAGTAACAAAGAAGAAAGGAAATCAGAAGCCTGTGAAAAGCATCAGTGCACTTAAGTACTGCCAACCTAAGCTTTTACAAAAGTAACTTTCAAGAATGAAGTGAAATATGTCATTTTTAGACAGATCAAAAGTGAGGAAGCTTACCACTTTACAGTCTGATTTAAGACATTTTCTGTAGCTAGAATGCAAGTGATCTCACAGAGGGGCCAGGTGGAGGTGTTACTGGTTGAGTGCACATGTTGCCATGATACAGGGTAGAAGCTTTACAAGTGGCGAAGTAGTGCTTTAACTGTGTCTTTTTCTCTCTCTCTATCTCCTCCTGCATGTCAAATTGTCCATCTGATCAAATTAAAAAATTAAAGTAAATATTTTTAAAAAGTGATTTCATGAGAAAGAAGAAAAAAACTATAAAAGTGGTAGATATGTGGATACATTTGAGTGAACTGTAGCTGTATAAAGTAACACCTTGAAATACAAAAACAATAATAATGAAAATAATACAGAATTAAAATATCTGACAACAACAGCATTCCAGGAAGGGTAAATGAAATTGTTAGAGGTCAATATGACTGCTATCCTACTTTGTGGATTTGTAAAATTAAATGCATACCTAGGTAAAGAATGCAGACAGGTCACTGTTAAGAAAAGGAAGACGTTTCCCAGAGATCCCTACTTTAAGAACTGTCTTCAAACAAAGGAGAAAGGCAAAAGCCCACCAAACAGGAATGTCAGTCAGATTATTGGATCAAACGAGATCTGGAGGACGAATCTCCATGCTGGCCCATAGAACCTTCAGATTAACTGCAGGAGTGGGGTAAGGATTTGTGTAATAGCTGCAGTTATACTTCTTTCTCTTCTGGCTACTCCCAATTATCTCTGATTTCCAGCAATAAAGCCCTCCATTATAGTTGACTTTGTCTCCACAGTCACATATACGGCATTGGAGGACAAAGATTCTGTTAATTTGTGGGACATGGAGTCCCCTGATAACATAATTAAAATGCTTTGAATTCTTCAAATCACATGGGAAAAGGGTAAAGGAATCAATTATGTCTAGAATTTAAGACAAAGATGCACATCTATTTCTAGGATAAAAACTAAAAAATAGACCTTATAAAACTTCTATACCAGTAGAAGGGGGAAAATGAGATGATAAAGAAAAAATCTGAACAATCCAAGAAGGCAAGAAAGTGGGAAGAAGGGATTCGGGCAGTAGAGCAGCGGGTTAAGCCCACTTGGCGCAAAGCGCAAGGACCTGCACAAGGATCCCGGTTCGAGCACCTGGCTCCCCACCTGCAAGGGAGGCGGTGAAGCAGGTCTGCAGGTGTCTGTCTTTCTCTCTGCCTCTCTGTCTTCCCCATCTCTCTACATTTCTCTCTGTCCTAGCCAACAACGACGACATCAATAACAACAACAATGAAAAACAACAAGGGCAGCAAAAGGGAAAATAAACAAATAAATATAAAAAATTAAAAAAAAAAAAGAAAGTGGGAAGAAAAGATAACAAGTAGATGGGAAAAGTACAAATGAGATTTGGTGGTTTTAAGTGTGTCTGTGTATACACAAAACAAAGAAAATTATTTAGGGATTGTAATAAACTAAACACTGACACCCAAAAATCTTCATGTTCTAGTTCCTGAAATCTGTGAATGTGTTACCTTATAAGGCAAAGGGAACTTTGTAAATGCTATTAAGAATCTGGAGACTGAGAGGATTACCCAGCTGAGTCCAGTGCAATTTCAAGAACTCTTCTAAGAGAGTAAGAGAATCACAGAAAGGAGAGAACAGAAGCAGAGAGAGGGGGAAGATGTTATGCTATTAACAATGAAGATGGAGGAGGGACTCAAGTCAAGGATTGTAGAGACCTCAAAAAGTTGGAAAATGCAAGAAAATATTCTTCCTTAGAACTTTTAGAAGGAAAGCAACCCTAAACTCCTGTTATAGAAATCCAACCTCTATAATGGGAAGATTATAATTGGTATTGTTTTTTCTTTTTTAAAGTTTTTATTAGGCCTTATTAGTGATTTAATTATGATTGACAAAATTGTGGGATGAGAGGGGTACAATTGGTATTTAAGCCACTCAGTTTGTGGTAATTAGTTATACTAGTGATAGGAAATTAATACAGAAATTCATGTATACATATCTATGCAAGAAAAAAAAACAACAAGGAAATGATTATAACATACTATGGTTCTTTCTCCAGTGATCAGGAAGAGAGACAAGAAAACAAGACTATCAAGTCCTGACAATTTTTTTTTTTTATTTAAGAAAGGATTAATGAACAAAAACATAAGGTAGGAGGGGTACAACTCCACACAATTCCCACCACCCAATCTCCATAACCCACCCCCTCCCCTGATAGCTTTCCCATTCTCTATCCCTCTGGGAGCATGGACCCAGGGTCATTGAGGGTTGCAGAAGGTAGAAGGTCTGGCTTCTGTAATTGCTTTCCCGCTGAACATGGGCGCTGACTGGTCGGTCCATACTCCCAGTCTGCCTCTCTCTTTCCCTAGTAGGATGGGTCTCTGGGGAAGCTGAGCTCCAGGACATATTGGTGGGGTCTTCAATCCAGGGAAGCCTGGCCCGCATCCTGGTGGCATCTGGAACCTGGTGATTGAAAAGAGAGTTAATATACGAAGCCAAACAATTTGTTGAGCAATCATGGATCCCAAGCTTGGAATAGTGGAGAGGAAGTGTTAGGGAGGTACTCACTGCAAACTCTAATGTACTTCTGCTTTCCGGTATATATTTTGCAGTAGTTTATGGATACGTGTGAACATAAGCTCTCTCTCACAGAAACTGGTGTATATCTAGGTTGTGGGGCTTTGTTAGAAAGTGAACTACCTGAGATGAAATTAGAGTGTACTATAAAAGGAAAGGTCTCACCCGAGTAATGAAGCCGAAGGGTTGTCATTCCAAGTCCTGACAATTCTATTTCTTCACATGGGTGGTAGTGGTGAAGAGAGGGTGAAAGGGGTTATGCAGGTTATAATTTTCTTAAGCTGTATTTTACGTATTTATTTATTTTTGTAATAATGACTATTTCACAATAATGAAAAATGTAAGTTTTTTAAATGACCCCCCCCCCAAAAAAAAAACCCTTGAATTTAGATGAGATTCAACAGAATAGTTAATAATGAGTTTCTGGTAACTGAGAGACAGATTATCTAATTTGTAGGCTATACCTATTTCTTTAAAAAAAGAACTTTTACGGGAGTCGGGCGGGAACGCAGTGGCTAAATGCAGGTGGAGCAAAGCACAAGGACTGGTGTAAAGATCCCGGTGTGAACCCCCGGCTCCTCATCTGCAGGGGAGTCGCTTCACAGGCGGTGAAGCAGGTCTGCAGGTGTCTGTCTTTCTCTCCCCCCCTCTGTCATCCCCTCCTCTCTCCATTTCTCTCTGTCCTATCCAGCAACAACGACATCAATAATAGCTACAACAATAAAAACCAACAAGGGCAACAAAAGGGAATAAATATTTTTTAAAAAAGAACTTTTACTTATTTATTAATGAAAGAGAGAAAAAAGGAGAGAGAACAAGGATTAGTACCAAGGACTGAACGGAGGACCTCATGCTTGAGAGTCCAGTGCTTTAAGCCACCTTTCAGGCTGCTACTACCTCCATTTTTTATAGACCCACCTTACTGACTTCTGAGATTTGACTTATCCTCTCCTTATAATTATCCCCCACATAGTTGAGAATGGAAAGAATGCAGAGGAACAAAAGTCATGGTGTTGGCTCAACTGTTTCTTAATTATCTGGGCCTTGAACAACTTAAACTCTTGGTTTCTCAATCTATAAAATGGAGGTATAGTAGTATCTTCTCTATAAAGTTGTTATAGGAAATAAATGAGAGAAAGCACTTAGCATTATCTAGAAATGCATAGAAATACCACCTTTAACAGAAGGATGAATACGCGATGATCTCACTCTCAGGCCGAAGTTGAAAAACAAGATTAGAAAAGAAAACACAAGTCGAACCTGAAATGGAATTGGAGTATTACACCAAAGTAAAAGACTCTGGGGTGGGTGGGTGGGTGGGGAGAATACAGGTCCATGAAAAATGATGAATGAAATAGTGGGGGTTGTATTGTTAAATGGGAATCTGGGGAATGTTATGCATGTAAAAAAAAAAAAAAAAAAGAAGTAGAAACGCAAAGCAGAAATTGACTAAGTTTGGAGTATGGCACCAAAGTAAGAAAGCAGAAGTACACTAGAGTTTGCAGTGAGTACCTCCCTAATACTTCCTCTCCACTTTTCCAAGCTTTGGGTCCATGATTGCTCAACAATTTGTTTGGCTTTCTATGTTAACTCTCTTTTCAGTCACCAGGTTCCAGGTGTCATCAGGATGCCGGCCAGACTTCCCTGGATTGAAGACCCCACCAATATGTCCTGGAGCTCCTCTTCCCCAGAGACCCACCCTACTAGGGAAAGAGAGAGGCAGACTGGGAGTATGGACCGACCAGTCCATGCCCATGTTCAGCGGGGAAGCAATTACAGAAGCCAGCCCTCCTACCTTCTGCAACCCTCAATGACCCTGGGTCCATGCTCCCAGAGGGCTAGAGAATGGGAAAGCTATCGGGGGAGGGGGTGGGATATGGAGATTGGGCGGTGGGAATTGTGTGGAGTTGTACCCCTCCTACCCTATGGTTTTGTTAATTAATCCTTTCTTAAATTAAAAAAAAAATTAAAAAAAAAAAAGTGCAAAGACCTGGGTTCAAGCCCCCAGTCCCCATCTGTAGGGGAAAAGCTAAAAAAAAAAAAAAAAAAGAAATACCACCTTTTTGTTGTTTCATTTACTCATTCCCCCTCTTTCTGAAATTGGTTGGTTCAACTAGGAAGCAATTACAGAAGCCAGACCTTCCACTTTCTGCATCCCACAAGGACCTTGGGTCCATACTTCCAGAGGGTTAAAGAATAGGAAAGCTATCAGGGGAGGGGAGGGGATACAGAGTTCTGGTGGTGGGAATTGTGTGGAGTTGTATCCCTTTTATCCTATGGTTTTATCAGTATTTCCTTTTTATAAATTAAAAAACAAAGAAAGGTAGATGTGCAGAAAATTTTATGAATATTCTGATAGGTAAATGCCATATCTATATGTTAATCTTTAAAACAATATTTTAAATTATCTTTATTTATTTGATAGAAACAGCCAGAAATTGAGAGGGAAGGGGGAGATAGAGAGGAGATAGAGATACACCTGCAGCCCTGAAAGGGTCTTTCCCCCTTTCCCCTTTTTTCTTTCCCCCCACAGGTAGGGACTAGGGGCTCAAACCTGGATCCTTGTACATGGTGCTGTGCACTGAACTGGGTGTGCCACTTACCTGGATGCTAATGAAAAAATCTGTGCAAAATATGAAAGGTAAAAGAGTTCTGAGGATGTTAAGAATTGCAGTCTACTCAGATGAAAATTCTGTTTTAAGCATAAACAAAAACTTTATGATAACCCCACCTCCCCAGAGTTCTGCTCCACTAGGGAAATGTAGAAACAGGCTGGGAAAAAAATAAAATAAAAAAGAAAGAAACAGGCTGGGGGTGTGTATCGACCTATCAATACCCATGTCCATCGAAGAAGCAATTACAGAGGCCAGGCCTCTGACCTTCTGTGCCCCATAGAGATCTTTGGTCCAGACTCCCAGAATGGTAAAGAATAGGGAATCTTCCAATGGAGGGGATGAAATATGGCACTCTGGTGAGGGAACTGTATGAATTGTACCCCTCTTGTCCCATAGTCTTGTCGATCATTATTAAATTACTAATTATAATAATAAAAAGAAGTTGAAAAATAAGAAAACACAAAACAGAAATTGAACTGGTTTGGTATATTGCAAAAAGGAAAAGATTCTCTGGGTTGTGGGAGAGGGTTCGGGTCCTGGATCATGACGGCAGAGGAGGAAGTGTTATGAGAAATGTTACACATGTACAAACTACTGCATTTTACTGTTGACTGTAAATTATTAATCCCCCAAGAAAGAAAAAAAAAAAATCCCAAAGTGATTCTTCCTTTGCCTCATTCTGTTGCTGGTTTTTTGGAAGAAGTCATTTATTGCATTCCACAAGGACAGACCTGGACAGTAGGACAATAACTGATTTCCAGGGTCCTTTGATGTAGCAAATAAGATGCCCAGTGGAATGTGAATTACAAACATAAAACAGTTACTTTTTCACCATAAATATGTCCTATACGATGTTTAGGTCATACTTATTTGAAAAATACTCACCTTTTTTTTTTCTGTGATTCACATTTAAGCAGGAGAATTTTATGTAGCAACTTAATCTTGAGGTCAAATACACAGATTTTCAAGCACTCAGAGATAAGGAAGGCAGATCAAGTCAGCCCCACAAGAAGTAGCTGATATTTTGTAAAACTGCATATTTTAAATGGTCCTAGACTCTGTTGTTCTTTGTGAAATATGACAGAGGTTCAGACCATAGCATTCCTATCCCCACCACCAAATTGTAGTATAATGTGAGATCAGTCTTTTACAGGGCTGGTAATGGAGAAGGTGGTGATGGAGGGAGCAGGAGGGTGTACCAGGATCTCCATCTCTGTGTGGTTCTAAAAGCAGTTATATCCTTTACTGTGTTTTCTATGGTACAGACCAATTTTGCAGACACTGAATAAGAATTCATAATGTAATCAGTGACTACACATCCAAAGCTAAAATGTGGAACAATATAGTCAGATGCATTTTACAAGACAGTCTTACCTTGGCGCTGTGGCACCCAAGACCATGTCCTGCATATAAGCTCCATTTGGCAAAACTGAGCATTGGAGTCTCACCAGGCAGCCAAAGACTTAGAAAACCAGGGCTGAGTGACAAGGGCTGACAAGATGAAGTTGTATTTCAGCATATTATCAGAGTTTGGTCATGTGCTCAGCCTAACATCAGTAATATGTCATGACAACATTAACTGTATGGGTGATTTTCATAGTCAACAAGTGTCCACACAGCAATTCTAAACCAGGCTGTGAGTTTAGATGTGGAGTCATCAGTCTGTACAGCTCAGGTTTTTCTTGTGAGGGTTGGGAGTGATAACAGCAGTGGCAGTGGAGGTGGAGAAAGGAACAGAAGTGACTTGACAAATGTGGGTAGGAACACAATTCAGTCCATCAAGTTGGAATTATAGTTGCAGGCACGTGAGTAAAGTTGACCCTAGAGCCAAGGCCAAATTCCTCACAGAAATATGGAGAAATAATGTCATCACTATTCATTTTATCTCCTGTTCTCAACATAAATGTTCCAACTGCACATTGGAATATTTTTAAATCCATCATTTAGTCTTAACATTGCATAAAGTAAAAGATAGATATTGAAAATGAGACCAAATGGGCAAAAGAACATAAGTAGTTATAAAAATTGAATGTGGGCAGGGTGGCACAACTGGTTGAGTACACACATTACCATGCACAAGGACCCAAGTTCAAGCCCCCTGGATCCTATGTGCAGGAGGAATGCTTCATGAACAGAGAAGCAAGTGTGCAGGTGTCTCTCTTTCTCCCTCTCTACCTCCCACCTTCAATTTTTTTTTTTTGTCCAATCACATAGAAAAGGAAAAAAAATCATATGTGACTGCTGGAGTAAAAAAATCATTTTGAACAACTATGCGACAGTTCCATTTCTTAAAAGCACAGTGAAGGAGGGAAGCTGTTGGTATCTGAATATCCAGTCTGGGAAGGAGGATTTAGGGAGGAGTCTATCATCTTCTTTAATACTTTTAAATTTAGTTTTCATTATTTATTTTATTGTGGTAAGACATACAACATAAAGTTAACCACTTTACATTGTGCAATTCAGTGGCATTGAGTACATTCTTAAGGTTGTACAAATATCACCACCATCCATCTCCAGAAAGTTTTCATCATTCCAGAAAAGACTATATATCCTAAAGCAACAACTCTTCATTCCTTAATTTCCTAGTCCCTAGAAACTAGTATTCTACTTTCTGTTGCAATTAATTTACTTGTTTATTATTATTTTTTTAACCAGAGCACTGTTCAGCTCTGGCTTATGGTGGTGTGGGGGGTTGAACCTGGGACTTTGGAGCCTCAGGCATGAGAGTCTGTTTGCATAACCATTATGCTATCTACCCTCCGCCCTAATTCACTTGTTTTTGACATCTCAACAAAGTGGTTGTCTTTTTATGTTTGATTTATGGCATTCAACCTATTTCCAAGACATATTCTTTTTACAGTTACTATATTTCGTTTTTACAACATGAAAATTATATTAGGTTCCTTATACTCTGAGACAATGATGTTGCCCCCAAGTATTGTATGGTCTGTTTTTGGAGGTAAGGTTGAGTGGTTCATTTTGTGGGATTGTTCCATTGATACCACAAAGTAAGGTTAGATCCTGGTGCAAGGGATATGAGTCCTTAGAACATTCCTAGAAAAGAATGTGGTGTTTCTAAGTTCTTTCAACCTCCAAGGAAGGAGTAAATGGATGTGGGTGAGGGATAGAGTTGCCAGGTGATTTTATTTATTTATTTTACCAGAGCACTGCTCAGCTTATAGTGGTGCTGGGAATTGAACCTGGGACCTCAGAGCCTCAGACATCAGAGACTTTTTGCATAAGCATTGCACTATTTCCCTAGGCACTACCGATTGATTTTTAAGGTACAAAGCAGCGTATAGAGGCACTGAGACATGAGATGATGCTAGTGCCTCATCTTCCCTCCCATCCTTAAGACAAAATTCATTTTGTATTGAGAAATACATTTGACCCTTGGACAAAATAGCTTTGAACTACATGGGTTCATTTACATGTGCATTTTTTTCCTTCAATAAATGCAGTTGGATCTCCATATATGTAGGTTTCATAGCTGTGGGTGTTTGTTAACTAAGTTCACCGATTTATAACCTTAGGCTGCAGAAGCCAGTTAAGGAAGAATTTGAGGATTCTTGGACTAGGGCATGGGGGAGCATACATGGGAGAGCCTGAAACTAATTTCTCCATGAATGCCAAGGGATGGTTGTAGTTTTAGGGAACTCAAAGTTATATGGATATTTTGATTGGGCATGGTGCCTAAACTCTTAACCCTTGTCTTGTTCAAGGGTCTACTGTAGTACCATTCAATAATCAGGGAAGACTAAAAACTTTATGCCTTAAAACAACCCTCCACTTTGAAATAATTTTAAATGTAAGCAAGTTGCAAAGATAGTACTTTTACCCTGTATGCTTTGCCAACTTTCTCTAATGTTAACATCTAGCACAATTACTGGGCAGTACGATGATCAAGATCCAGTAATTAGTGCACTTCTATTAACTGAACTACTTACCATTCATACCTCACCAGTATTGGCACTTTTTAAGTCTTTGGGTTCAGGCCTGAAGAAAATGTGATAATGTAGGTCAAAGTCTCAACTACAGAGGCAAAGCATTGGCTAGGGGGTAATCTCAAGACCACATTCTCTAGTTAAATACCTGTTTACTGATGAGTTAGTGCTGATTTGGGCATTTGAGGACAAGGTGATTATTTAGGTGAAAGGTCTCCTTCATGAAGGGATTCACTTTGAATAGCAGAATGAAGCCCTGCTCCTTCCAAGCACACTTCAGATTGACTCTTTCAGTAAGGGTGAGAGGTAAAATGAAATTTAGTTATCAGAGCCCTGCTAGATCTAGCTTAGCCCCTTATGTACCTGCCAATCACTCAGGAATTATCTACATGACCTTGTGCATCATAATTGTTCTATTGAACAGTGGTCCTGAAATTATTTATTTATTTAATGCCATCAGGGTTTCACTGCTCCAAGTCAACTTTTCCAGGTAGATAAAAAGAGACAGACACAGAGACAGGTGGAGAAAGGGAAAGATGCCAGAGCACTGAAGCTCCAGTGCTGTGGGAACTGGGTTCAAACCTAGGTTGTATACATGGCAAAGCAAATGCACTATTCAAGTGCACTATCTTGCCCACTCCCAAGGAATGTCTGGTTAAGAGAATAAACCAGTCTTCCTTTCAAGGCTGTGAGTTCAGAAGTCTTTAGGGGAAAAGCCTCTCCTGCTTGTCTCTAATCCTCGCTTTTGCAAGAAAGATAAACTTTTCATCTATGAGAATGAGCCCCATCAATAAAATAAGAGAAGATAAGTGTTGGGGAGGACATGGAGAGAAAGGAACTCTACTATACTGCTGGTGGGAATATTAACGGGTACAACCAATATGGAGAAAAGTATGGAGAATCCTTAAACAAATACAAATGGAAATACCTTATGATCCAACAATCCCTCTACTATGCATATGCCCAAAAGGTATAATAACACTGATTTGAAGGGGGTATATGCACCCCCATGTTCATAGTGGTTTTAATCACAAGCAAAAACTTGGAAACAACCAAATTGCCCTTCAATAGATGAATGAATAAAAAGGTTATGGGGCATATAATCAATGGAGTATTACTCAGCAATAAAAAAGATGATATTGTGTCCTTTGGGATAAAGTGGATAGAACTGAAAAATATATATACTTAGTGAAGCAAGTAGGGAGATGAAGGACAGTTACAAACGGTTTCAATAATATATGGAGTATAGAGAATTGAACATAAAAATGTGAAAAAAAAAAGTCAACCTATATCTAAGACTATGGGAGAACTGTGGTTATCTATGGGGGTGGGGATATGGATGGGAACACAGACTTTTGGTGACGGGATCAATGAAAAAAAAAAAAAAGTGGTCTGGGAGGCGATGCAATGGATGAAGTGTTAGAGGTCCTAAGTTCAATCCCTGGCAGCACATGTACCAGAGTTATGTCTGGTTCTTTCTCTTCCTATCCCTTTCATTAGTAAATAAGTAAAAAAAAAAATCTTAAAAAGACTATACTGTAAAGCTCTAAAGTTAAAAAGAGAGAGAGTGAGCGAAAAGACAAGAAAAATAATAGAATCATGTCCAACTGCCCAAATCATATTTTTTTATATTTATTTTCCCTTTTGTTGCCCTTTTTGTATATTTTTCTACTATATATCTGGATCACTGCTCAAGGTTTATAAGTCAAATGATTTCTTTTGTAAACTTTTAAAAAAGGTACTAAGGACTGGTCTAAAAAAAAAGAATGAACCATTTTATGCATAGAAAGTTTTGTTCCACAATTAGCTCTTATTTTAAAATTTATCTGTCTTTGAGATAACTTGATTAATAAGGTTATGTATACTTTAGGGGTACAATTTCACACTTCTTTAAAATATGTCAGTGTACCACATCCACCACCAAAGCACTTTCTTCTTCTAGCGTTTGCCCTTCTTCCGTAGCCAGTCAACAGCATCAGGTTGAGCCTGATGTAAAGTTTCGAGACCTCCTTTGAATCTGGAGAGGTGGCAGTCGTTGATTATGTGAGTCATAGTCTGTCTGGAGCCGCAGGGGCAGTTTGGGTCGTCTCTGGCTCCCCAGCGATGGAACATAGCGGCGCACCGGCCATGGCCTGTTCGATAGCGATTGAGGAGGGCCCAGTCATAACGTGCTAGGTCAAAGCCGGGTTGACGCTTGCAGGGGTCTGTGATGAGGTATTTGTTCTTTACCTCAGCTGACTGCCAACTCTGTTTCCAAGAGTCTGGAACAGAGAAGTTCAGTGTAGGTGTAGGGGACCAGATTGGGTGACGAGACGTCAAGCGTTGGACAGGGTGGGCGAAGATATCCGCGTATATTGGCAGGTCCGGTCGAGTGTAGACGTGGGAAATGAACTTAGATGATGCCGCATCCCGACGAATATCTGGCGGGGCGATGTTGCTAAGAACTGGCAGCCATGGAACCGGGGTGGAATGGATGGTTCCAGAAATGATCCTCATGGAGGAATATAATTTGGAATCGACCAAGTGGACATGGGGGCTACGGAACCATACTGGGGCACAGTATTCTGCAGTGGAATAGCATAATGCCAGAGATGATGATCGTAGTGTGGAAGCGCTCGTGCCCCATGAGGAGCTGGCCAGTCTTGCAATGATGTGATTCCTCACACCCACCTTTGCTGCAGTTTTTATGAGATGGTCGTGAAATGACAGAGTGCGATGGAGAGTAACGCCAACGCCAAGATAGACTGGCTGGGCTTCATGCCGGATTCTCGTACCGCCAAGCTGCACATTAAGCTCACTCGAGGCCGAGGCATGGTGTAGATGGAAAACAGATGATACCGTTTTTGCAGTGCTAGGGATTAGTTGCCATTTTTTACAGTAATCAGATATCAGAGACATGTCTTTCGTGAGTGTTTCCTCGAGGATGTCGAACTTGGATGCCTGAGTTGCACAGCAGATGTCATCGGCGTAGATGAACTTCCTTGAAGAAGTTTCTGGAAGGTCATTGATGTAAATATTAAATAGTGTAGGAGCCAGAACAGAGCCCTGGGGGAGGCCACTTGAAACAAGTCTCCATCTTGATACCCCTCCACCAAAGTCTACTGCACCTGCTATACCTTTGTGCTAATGCCCTCTTCCAGCCGACCCCCTTTCGTTACTCACTCTGAGTCTAAAGGTTTGTTTTTATTGGATTTTTCTTCTTCTCTTGCTTTGTTTACATACCATAGATGATCATTTACTGTTTCTCTGTATCTTTAAATTGTTAAACTCTTTTAAGATCCTATTTATTTATTTTTCTTAATTTTATTTATTTATTATTGGATGGATACAGAGAGAAACTGAGAGGGGAGAGAGAGACAGAGAGACACCTACAGCTCTGCTTCACCACTCGTGAAGCTTTCCCCCTGCAGGTGGGGACCAGCGGCTTGAACCTGGGTTCTTGCACACTGTGTAGTGTGTGCCCTGAACCAGTGTGCCACCACCTGGCCCTGGTTTTATTTATTTATTAATGAGAAAGAGAAGGAGAGAGAAAGAAAGGCACAGACATCACTCTGGTACATATGCAACTGGGAATTGAACTTGGGACCTCATGCTTGAGACGCCGATGTTTTAATCCACTGTGCCACCCCCCCAAACCACTAGTATTTTCCTTTACATATAAGTCACTTTAACTTTTCTTGTAGGGTCAATTTCATGACAACAGCTCTCCTCCCCTCCCCTCTTCTCCTCTCCTCTTTAATTAATGACTTAATATTGATTTACAAAATTATGAGATAACAGGGGTATAATTCCACCACCAGAGTTCTGTGTCCCCATTCACTCCATTCAAAACTGCATTAGTAGAGGGCCCAGCAGTGGTGTACCTGGTTAAGCACACTTAGTACCAAGCACAAGGATATGAGCAAGGACCCAGGTTAGCGGCCCCACTCCCCACCTGTAGCAGGGGTGCTTCACAAGTGGTAAAGCAGGTCTTCAGGTGTCTTTCTCTTCCTCTCTCTAGCTTTCCCTCCCCTTTCATTTTCTCTTTGTCTTATCAAATGAAAAAGGAAAAAAAAAAATGCCACCAGAAGCAGTGGATTTGTAGGCACTGAGCCCTAGCAACTGGAAACAAGAAAAAAAAGATGTAAATTCACTTATTTCTATAACTATGTATATATGTCCATATTTTCTATGGTCCTGCCTTCCGTCTCTTCCAAGGTCACACCTACTACTTCTGAGTTTGTTTGTTTTTTTTTTCTTTTCCCCTCTCTTTCCCTCTTCTCTTTCCAGGTCCTGAAGGAGTTGAAGTTCAGAGCTCTGTGGTCATCTTTCCCTAACATTTATCCCTCTGGGAGTATAGACCAAAATTCTTTTTAATTTTTTAAAACTTATCTTTTCTTTTTCTTTTTAATTTTTTAAAAAATTATATTTATTGGATACTCACGTGCAGAAATTGAGAGGGAAGAGGGTGATAGAGAGAGAGAGAGAGAGAGAGAGAGAGACAGAAGGACACCTGCAGTATTGCTCCACTACTCATGAAACATTTCCCCCCCAGGGGCTCAAACCCAGGTCCTTGCACATTGCACACTGTAATGTGTACTCAACCAGGTGCATCACCTGGCCCCTGGACCAAAATTCTTTATGGGGTGCAGAAGGTGGAAGGTCTGGCTTCCGTAATTACTTCTGTGGTGGACATGGGCGTTGGCAAGTTGCTCCATACTGCCAGCCTGGCAACAATTTTTTTTTTAACTTCTGACTTTCTAAAATTTTTTTTTAATTATCTTTATTTATTGGATAGAGACAGCAAGAAATCGAGGCGGAAGGGGAAGACAGAGAGGGAGACAAAGAGACACTTGCAGCCCTGCTTCACCACTCGCAACCTTCCCCCTTGCAGGTGGGGATCAAGGAATCGAACCCAGGTGTTTGCACACTGGAACATGTGCACTCAACCAGGTGCGCCACCGCCTGGTCCCTGAAAACATTCTTTATCACTCTTCTCTATAGGAGTTAAAACCTAGCTGGATATTCTTTGGTGGGAGGTCTTTTCTGTTCAGTATTTTGTATATGTCTATACCAGCCTTCTTATCTTTCATGCTTCTATTAAGAAGTCAGCTGGTAGTCTTATGAGGATTTCCTAGCGTGACTGCTTTTGTACTTGCTGCTTCTAAGATTCTCTTTTTACTTTTGATCCTTGTCATTTTAATTATTATGTGTCTTGGTATCCTTCAGTTTGAATTTGTTTTGTTTGGAACTCTTATATCTTCTTAGATCTGAGCGTCTTCCTTTCTCAGTTTGGGCAAATTCTTAGCTTGTATTTCTTTCAAAAGAAATTTGTCTCTTTCATTCTTTTTCTTGTAGAGCAAAGTGGTGCAAGTGTTGTTCCATTTGATGTTGCCCCATAACTATATTATTTATCCTCATTTATCTCAGTTTTTTTAAATTTATTCTTTAATTTTTTTCTAATCTGTCCTCTAACTCACCCACCCAACGTTTGACATATGTATATATGTCTGTATGTGTGTAATTGCTATCTTTCCAATGTTCCTATGCTCTGTCTTTTGAGTCAGCAGGCATGTGAATACCTGGTCAGCTCTCAGGCTGCTAGGAGCAGAAGAAAAATTCAGGGAGAGTTTCTTTTTTTGTTTTGTTTTGTTTTGTTTTTAATCTTTAAATGTATGCATTTTGACTGGGCCAGGTCCCTAACTAAGTTGTATTCACTGCATATCCTCTCTGCATAATAAATTTGAGATATTGAAGAGTTGGTATACACACTCGATTGACTTAGTCATAATATATTTTTCAATTAACTATGCTGTTCTTCTAAAGCTATTCAAATTTTAGTGGGGCAGAGCAAAACCTAGTCTGACTGATACGCATGCAGTTGTACTCAGTTCAGATAATATGGTAAAGTATGAGTATGGGCAAAGGAAAACTGGAAAGAAAGTGGATTTTTTCTCCTTTAAAATTTCTGTTATCCTACAATGACCATTCATTTTGTGAAACAGTTTGACCAGTTACCTTATCAAAAATATTCTTTTGCTCTCCAAGTTGTAAAGAAACAAACTATAAACATTAAAGGGAATCTACTGCTTTTTTAAAAAAAGGCTAATGAATCCTTGGATTAACGCTTTTAACTACAGATATCAAAGAAAGATAATTAATTTTTAAATAAAAGTTCTGTTTTTTTTTTTTCATCCAAAGGATAGACCTCAGTGAAAACAAGTGTTCAACTCAATAAGAAATAGCTGTAACATTGAATAGCAGCAGCTAATTCACATAGAGCTTTGTGTTGTTAATATTATACTTGGCATGGTAGATCTTGTCCTTCCTATAATTGACAACTCCAGTCAGTAAAATACAAACAAAGAAGTTTACTGGCATGAGTTCTTCTGACAGTGAAGCTTCCTCACCTTTCTTCTTCTGTATGTTCTGCAGTAACTACATTCCTCTTCAGGGCATCTATCTCTTCTGTTGCTTTTGATTCCAGTTCATGTTCTCCATCCTCAGCATTGCAGACTTGGGAATACATAGTTTAATTTTTTTATATTGTGATTAATAGTGGGTTAAAGGACTATAGGAATACAGGGTATAGTTCTACACCATATCCACCACCAAATTCAGATGTCCCCATCTGCTTATTATGTTTTCCTTTTTTGCAAGTGTATGTGTATCAGTCAGACCAAGTTAGACTATACAGCAAAGGTGAAAAGGTTTTGCATATAGAACTTAACTTTGCTTAGAGTTAATTGAAAAGTTTATTCTTGGTGGTGGGGGGGTCCTATTTAGTCAGAGGAGAAAATAAAATAAAATAAAATAAAATAAAATAAAATAAATAATCTAGGCTTCTCAGGAAGGGGATATTGGAGCAGCACAGGCACTCTCCCATTGGCCATCAAGAAGAAGTCTGTTGGGAGTCAGGTGGTAGCTCAGTGGGTTAAGAGCACGTGATGCGAAGCACAGGGACCAGCGTAAGGATCCTGGTTCGAGCCCCTGGCTCCCCAACTGCAGGGGAGTCACTTCACAGGTGGTGAAGCAGGTATGCAGGTGTTTATTTATCCCTAATATCCTTGATGCCTAAGACTGTGCTTATAAAATATGTTCACCATATTTTAGTTGAATGAATACACAATTCTTAAAGTCTTTAAAGATCAAGGATAAGCCCAAGGCTCTCCTATTTTATTTTATGTTTCTAATTTAGTGCTGATATAGTCCTAGTTCACTCATGTGAAATTTGAAACTATCTAACTAGCTGCCTTCTAGTTGTAAATTTGATGATATTGATGAATCTTGAGAAAATGCCCTGGGGCAGAGGGTAGATAGAATAATGATTATGTAAAGAGACTCTCATGCCTGAAGCTCCAAAGTCCCAGGTTAAATCCCCTGCACCATCATAAACCAGAGTTTAACAGTGCTCTGGTAAAAAAGAAAGGAAGAAAAGAAGGAAGAAAGAAAGAAAGAAAGAAAGAAAGAAAGAAAGAAAGAAAGAAAGGAGTCGGGTGGTAGAGCAGCAGGTTAAGCACAGGTGGCATGAAGCGCAAGTTCGAGACCCCCGCTCTCCACCTGCAGGGGAGTTGATTCACAGACGGTGAAGCAGGTCTGCAGGTGTCTGTCTTTCTCTCCCCCTCTCTGTCTTCCCCTCCTCTCTCCATTTCTCTCTGTCCTAGTAAACAACAGTGACATCAATAAGTACAACAATAAAAAGGGGGGGCAAGAAAGAAAGAAAGAAAAAGAAAAGAAAATGTCCTAGAATAACACGTATGCACATGAGCATGCACACACACACACACACACACACACACACACACACACACATTTTATAACTGTTGCGTGGAGGATTGAACCTGGGAATTTGGAGCCTTGAGCATAAAACATTTTTTGCATAACTATTATGCTATCTCCCTCACCCACACCTATTTTTAATTAAGATTAAGGTCCCATAAGGATCCTTGATTACTACCCAGAGACCTGATAGAATGTTTATTTTTACATTTCACTGTCGGGATATCCATGGCTGATCCAGCTTCCTAATGAGGGAGTAAAGAAAGACTTTCTCCAAGTCTTCAGATGGAAGGTCACATAAGAGTTCCATATTATGTACATTACCTCTATCTTGAGCTGTAAGTCTTACATTAAATGTCTTGGTTAAAAGCAGAAGACTGTTTGTTCTTCAAGAAGACTTCTGACCACACTAACTGAGGCACAGTTTGCAACTACTAAACTTGTATGTGCTTCTGTGCTTCTGGATAGAAAGGGTTGTAAGTTATGTTGCTGTAGAGGTACCTCACGCTAACCCATCGTGCCACTGGAGCTCCATAAGTTAATGTTGCTAATCATGTTATGAGTCCCTCCTTGTGTCCTGCTCCCTGATCCTCCTTCCATGTCCCAGGACGGAGCTAGAACAATAGAGGATCTTGTGGGGATTAGTAGGGTCCTGTGGGAATCAAATACTTCAGATATAAATAAAATACACTCAGAATGACAGTCTTGCCTTTTAAGGGAGAACTAGTGAAAGCATGCAGCGGGTAGACCTCTCAAGGTCTGTGTGATTCTCTCGGGAGAAAAGGCAGAGAACAAGTGCTCCAGGGTTCTGGGAGATGCAGGAGCCTGGTATAGGCTGCAACCCAACTCCCCCACAGCCTGGGAAGCTGTGGTTCCTTCACTGCCTACTGTTCCAACACCTGGGGTCGTCACACCAGCTCCTAGGATTTTTCTCAGTCCAAGAAGGGCTTTTTTCCGATCCTTCACAATGGGCTATAGTGTGGCATAAGAAAGTCTCTGGGTACTGAGTCACTTCTTGCAGAAAACTTGTTAATTATAAGGAGTCCCTTGATTCCTGATATTGTTGAATTGACACAATAGCCTCAAAAGGAAATGATCCTTGCTAGATGAAGGGATTTTTCCCAAGATGGAGCAGATGATCTCTAACTCAGGTCCTTGAACTTCTAATCCTGTCCTCTTTCTGTCACATATTTTAGGGAAGGAAAGAGAAACCAGAGTGGATGTCATATCCACCTCAGGTAAGACCTCCTCATCATCTGACTTGCCCGGGGCACTCTGCAAGTCAGTCTGGGTCCCAGCAGTTGGGTCTTCTCATCTAGATGGTTCTACGGGGTCTAGATCAGAGTTTGGGGAAAACTGTTAGAAAGCCCCCATCTGTGTCTAGTGAGAGAAGACGTGGTCAAGTAGAGGTCTGTTGTTCTGTAATAGACATGATGCACTTAGTGGAGTACTAGTGGGATGCCTGCCGACCCCCACTCAGGGCCCAGAGCCAAGTCCCTGCTCTCAGAAGTCAGGAGAGCCCAGGTCCAGAGCAAGAGCCATGGAACCTGACAGGCAAGCTTTGGTCAACCCTCACCGTACTACGATTAGTAGTTACATGACCTTGAGCAAATTATTTCCTTTTGCTAAGTCTCTGGTTCCTCAGCAGTAAAAATGGGGAAAAATAATTGCACTTTCCTTCTGCTGTTAAGAGGATTACAAGAGATAAAGACGTTGCAAGGTACTTAACACAGGGCCAGACCCTCTGAAAGAGTTCCTGACTAATATATAATGCACACCGGGGAACACAGGTTTGTTCATTTGTTCTGTAAGAAGTCATTAAATGCCAAGTCTATGCCCAACAATATAGTAAAACTTAATCCTTGGGGTTTTATTTTTTTTTTTTTTACCAAAACTAGTCTCTTTAGAACTGAATCCCACAAAGGATTCTTTATCCATAAATATTATAGCATAATCTTGGGTTTATAGACACTGAAAATGGGAGTTGATGCTTATTTCTGCCCTTTATTTCTCCTTTACTTTCAGCATGAATGTGTAGCTGGAAATATGGTCTTCTGAGTGAGAGAAGCCAGTACTGGTTGGGAACACCTGGGCAAACTGCCTCCCTCCTCCAGGTCTCCACATCACATCTGCAAAAGGGGAGAGAATTATACCTTCCCTAGGGCAATGTTAAAAGAGGTCAATGTAACAATTGGGTTTCATGTACTGACTTAAGGCAGGTGCTCAGACCTGTTTGTTGTCTTTCTACATTTTCTGGACCAGCAGATAAAAAGCTTGGAGGTCATTGCTTTGTCATAGCAACAATTAAAATGTTCAACTGTAGGCAGGGAGATGATTCAGCAGTAGGGACAGGGCTTGCAAGTGTGAGGTCCCGTGTTTGACCTCCTGCATTGCACATGTCAGAATCAAGCTTTGGTCTCTCTGAGATTGATAAATGATTTTTTAAAAACAATTACTTATTTATTTATTTATTTTATTTTCCCTTCTGTTGCCCTTGTTGTATTTCTGTTGTCATAGTTATTATTGTTGTTGTTATTTATGTCGTCATTGTTAGATAGGACAGAGAGAAATGGAGAGAGGAGGGGAAGACAGAGGGGGAGAGAAAGACAGACACCTACAGACCTGCTTCACCTTCTGTGAAGCTTTTTCCTTGCATGTGGGGAGGCAGGGCTCGAACCAGGATCCTTACTCCAGTCCTTGTGCTTTCTGCCACCTGTGCTTAACTCGCTGCGTTACTGCCCAAGTCCCCAGAATATGTAATTTTTAAAGATAAATACAGAGAGGGTGGGGGTAGATAGCATAGTGGTATGCAAAGAGACTCATGTCTGAGGCTTCAAAGTCCCGTAAGCACCATAAGCCAGAGCTGAGCAGTGTTCTGGGGAAAAATAAAACAAAATGAGACAAACCAACAAAACAAAACAAGATAAATAAGATGGATACAGAGAGGCAGAGAAAGAAAGTGAAAGAGAGCACAGCACCAAAACCTCCTTCCATGTGGTGGAGGCTGAGGAAGTAAACAGGTTTTTGTTTTGTTTTTTTAACTTCTCTATTGGGGAATTAATGGTTTACAGTTGACAGTGAAATACAATAGTTTGTACATGCATAACATTTCCACATAACAATACAACCTCCACTAGGTCCTCCTCTGCCATCATGTTCCTGGACATGAACCCTCCCCCACCCCACCCCAGAGTCTTTTACTTTGGTGCAATACACCAACTCCAGTCCAAGTTCTGCTTAGTGTTTTCACTTCTGATCTTACTTTTCAACTTCTGCCTGTGAGTGAGATCATCCCATATTCATCCTTCTGTTTCTGCCTTATATCTTCGAGATCCATCCAAGAAGGGGTAAAGAAGGTGAAGTCACCATTTTTAGTAGCTGAGTAGTATTCCATTGTATACAACAGCTTGCTCAGCTACTCATCTATTGTTGAACACCTGGGTTGCTTCCAGGTTTTGGCTACTACTACAAATTATGCTGCTGTGAATATAGGTGTACACAAATCTTAGGATATATCCCCTGGAGAGGAATTGCAGGGTCATATGGAAGGTCCACTTCTTGCCTTCTGAGAGTTCTCCAGACTGCTTTCCATAGGCAAGTAAATGGTTTCTAAAGAAGCCAAACAAACGGAGAAGTTAACAGCTCTTCCTAGATCTATAAGAGAAGTAAATTCACAGGATAAAGCACACACAACCCAGTTGGAGAAACAGGCACATACAGAGAAACACAACCTATCAAAGCAGAAATCTTCATGGGGGTCAGTACCAAGCAGGAAAAGCGGAACTGTAATTGATGGCTGGGGGCACCATGTGGACAATTTGAGAGATAACAACAGGCTGACTCAGTCCTCAGGGTACCCCCATACTTTCTGTGAATGTATGTCCTGGAGCTCCATCAGATTATCACATGAGAACTGGAGGAAATTTCTTTTTTTTTTTTTGCCTCAGGCTATTGTTTGGGCTAGGTGCCCATACTTCTTCTAGCGTTTGCCCTCCCTTCTTCCGTAGCCAGTCAACAGCGTCAGGTTGAGCCTGATGTCAAGTTTCGAGACCTCCTTTGAATCTGGAGAGGTGGCAGTCGTTGACTATGTGGGTCACAGTCTGTCTGGAGCCGCAGGGGCAGTTCGGGTCGTCTCTGGCTCCCCAGCGATGGAACATAGCGGCGCACCGGCCATGGCCTGTTCGATAGTGATTGAGGAGGGCCCAATACTATGAATCCACTGCTCCTGGCAGCCATTTTTTTCTTTAAAAAATTTTTATTTCAATTAATTTATTTTAGTTTTATTATTATTTTTTTTTTGCCTTTTATTTTTTGCCTCCAGTCGCTGGGGTTTGGTGCCAGCACTATGAATCTACCACGTCTGGCAGCCATTTTGTCCCTTTTTTTAATTTTGTATTCGATAGGACAGAGGGAAATTGAGAAAAGATGGGGAGACAAAGAGAGGGTGAGAAAGACAGACACCTGCAGACCCTCTTTCCGGCTCATGAAGCATTCCCCCAGCAGGTAGGAAGCAGGGGGTTTGAACCAGGATCCTTGAGCAGGTCCTTGCATTTCATACTATGTGCACTTACCCACAGGCACCCTGGAGGAAATTTTTGTCATGTTCCCAGTAACAAACAGGAAAGGAACCATTCTGAAAACTCCAGAGCATTATGTTTTTTTTTTTTTTTTCTGGTTGTTTTGTGTTTTGTTTTTGATAGAGACAGAAATTGAGAGGGAAACAGGAGATAGAGAGTGGGGGAAAAAAAGAATGAGGATCGCAGTATTGCTTCTCTGCTCATGAGGCTTTCTCCCTGTAGGTGAGGAGCAGGGGGGAAAAAAAGACTTCTTTCATGGAAAACCAATTAACCAGGGCTGGGGAGACAGCTTAATAGTTATGCAAAAAAGACTTTCATGCCTGAGGCACCCAGGTTCAATCCCCAGTGATAAATAAGAGTTGAGTAGTGCTCTGGGAAAATAAATAAACAATTTTTAGGGTGGGGGTAGATAGTATAATGGTTATGCAAAGAAACTATCATGCCTGAGGCTCCAGAGTCAGTAGCCTGCACCACCATAATCCAGAGCTGAGCAGTGCTCAAATGAAAAAAAAAAAAGATAAAAGATAAAAGGAGTGGTCTGGGAAGGTGGTGCAATGGATAAAGCATTGGATTCTCAAGTATGAGGTCCCGAGTTCAATCCCCAGCAGCACATGTACCAGAGTGTTATCTGGTTCTTTCTCTCTCTCCTCCTATCTTTCTCATTAGTAAATAAAAAAAATTAAAAAAAAAAAAAAGATAAAAGGAAAACCAATTAATAAAGAAAAGCAGACCCTCTCTTTGTCTCCCCATCCTTTTTCACTGGAGAATGAGCAGTCCCTCACTGAGCTCAGGGAGGAAAAACTTGCAGTCCCAACTGGCTCTAGCCTTTCATATGGGAGAGGGGGGATTCCTATTCTCAGCTCCCTCCAGCCATTTTATCCCACTTCAACTGCACACTGGGAAGCACTTGTGAGGTTCACAGTCCAGAGGCACAGACAGGCTCACTAAGAGATCAAGATTTAATCATGGGACTACTTAGAGGATGTTTCCCTTTCCCTCACATTTCCCCACCACATGACTAAAAGCCTATTAATAAGTCATTCCTTTTACCTAGTTTATCCTGATTGGCTATTAACAACAACATTGCGAGGCATAGTAAAAGATAAGAAAACATGGCCTCCTGTCAGACCATCCCCAGCCCTGGTATGACAGCTACCCTATTGATTCAAATTCAGTTAGGCTGTCCTGTGGCTCTAACAATGGTAACCCTTTGTCTTGTTCAGAGATGCTTAAACTCACACCACACACTTATGACCAAACTCTTGGTCACCACACAGGCTTTCTAGACTGCAGAGGCATAACCACTGTTGGGCACAACTGGAAACCTCTAGCCTCCCCAACTCTAGTTGGAAAGGGCACACAGGTGTTTCCAGGCACTTAAAACTGTGAATTCTTGTTGCAGCCCAGGTGGCTCATCTTTCCATCACAAGGAACAGACTCCACAACATCAATTTTCACTGATTTACTGGCAATAATTTTATGACTAACAAGATTGTTAACCATTTGTATATTCTCTTATGTGTTTTTCCCTGTATTCTTTCAATTTACTTTCTTAGTGATGCAAGACAAAAACTCAGGATATTGGCACCAAAGTAAAAACCCTGTGGTGAGGGGTAGACATGCAGCTTCCTGGGCCAGTGGGGGGTGGGAGTGGGTGGGAGGGATGGGTCACAGTCTTCTGGTGGTGGGAATGGTGTTTATGTACACTCCTAGCAAAATGTAGACATATAAATCTCTAGTTAATTAATTTGAGGGGGAAAATCAGTTGTATGTCTCAAAGTTTTTCAAAACACAAACTGAATCTTTTTAATATATAGGCTGTGTATTTGATATGCAGACTCTCTCAAAAGCCTAGACCAAGTAGATCAGAAGCATCCAATAGCACAGCTATATACAAGATACTGGGTACTGTACAGCAAACCATAACAGAAGGACTTTTCAAAGTTAACCCAATTACCAAATAATGTGATGATAACATTAACTATCCATTGTCTTTTTGAACCCTAAGACAGCAGGAACCTCACATCTCCACTATAGAGCCCCTACTTCCCCCAGTCCTGGAACCCTTGGATAGGGCCCACTTTCCCGTATGCCTCTCCCAATCCATATCAAATAATATTGCATCCGCCGATCACAACCTAACCAACGCAACGATTGCCACCTCAACATGCTTCACTTCAGACTGTGTCCAGAGACTTCACGTGTGGAATGACAACCCTTCAGCTTCATTACTTGGGTGAGACTTTCCTTTCATAGTATACTCTAATTTCATCTCAGGTGGTTCACTTTCTAACAAAGTCCCAAAACCTAGATATACACCTATTTCTGTGAGAGAGAGCATATCTTCACACATATCTATAAACTACTGCAAAATATATACCTGAAAGCAGAAGTACACTAGAGTTTGCAGTGAGTACCTCCCTAACACTTCCTCTCCACTATTCCAAGCTTTGGGTCCATGATTGCTCAACAATTTGTTTGGCTTCGTATGTTAACTCTCTTTTCAGTCACCAGGTTCCAGATGCCATTAGGATGCTGGCCAGGCTTCCCTGGATTGAAGACCCCACCAATGTGTCCTGGAGCTCTGCTTCCCCAGAGGCCCACCCTACTAGGGAAAGAGAGAGGCAGACTGGGAGTATGGACCGACCAGTCAATGCCCATGTTCAGCGGGGAAGCAATTACAGAAGCCAGACCTCCTACCTTCTGCAACCCTCAATGACCCTGGGTCCATGCTCCCAGAGGGCTAGAGAATGGGAAAGCTATCAGGGGAGGGGGTGGGTTATGGAGATTGGGTGGTGGGAATTGTGTGGAGTTGTACCCCTCCTACCCTATGGTTTTGTTAATTAATCCTTTCTTTAAAAAAAAAAAACTCAGGTTATTAACAATTTTTTTTGCCACCAGGGTTATTGTTTGTATTCAGTGCCTGCACAACAAATCTATGTCTCCTGATAGCCATCCCCATCCTTCTCCTTCTCCTCCATCTCCTTCTCCTTTTCCATCTCCACCTCCTTCCCCTCCCTCTTCCCCTTCTCCTCTTCTTTCTTTTCTTTCTTTTTTTGATGGAAGTGTTTTTTTTATATATATATATTTATTTTATTTATTTATTCCCTTTTGTTGCCCTTGTTGTTTTATTGTTGTAGTTATTATTGTTGTTGTCGTTGTTGGATAGGACAGAGAGAAATGGAGAGAGGGAGGGGAAGACAGAGAGGAGGAGAGAAAGATAGACACCTGCAGACCCGCTTCACCACCTGTGAAGCGAGTCCCCTGCAGGTGGGGAGCCAGGGTTCGAACCGGGATCCTTATGCCGGTCCTTGTGCTTTGCGCCACCTGCGCTTAGCCCGCTGCACTACAGCCCGACTCCCTTCTTTCTTTTTTTGTTATAGACATAGATAAACTGAAGGGGAACAAGGAATAGAGAGGGAATAAGAAAGACACCTGTAGCACTGCCTTGCCACTCATGAAGCTTTCCCACTACAGGTGGAGACTGGGGACTTGAACCCAGATCCTTTGGCTTGGTAACATGGACACTCTACTAGGTGAATCACCTACCAGCCATAATAGTAAAACTTTTTATATTCTCTCTATATATCTATGTCTGCTGACTTTGGTTTTGTTATGTATGAAAATTCCAATTTGGGGGCTGGGGGGACAGCATAACGTTATGCAAAAAAAATTTCATGTCTGAGACTCTGAGGTCCCAGGTTTAATGCCCAACACCACCATAAGCTAAATTTGAGCAGTGGTCTGGCCTCTCTATCTTTCATTAGAATAAATAAAATATTGGAAAAAGGAAAATTGCAATTTTCAAGTAGTCAAATCCATTAAGTTTTCCTTACAGAGTCAACCTTCCATGTTACTTTTATTTTATTTTTAAATATTTATTTATTTATTTCCTTTTTGTTGCCCTTGTTTCCATTGTTGTTGTAGCTATTATTGTTGTTGATGTCGTCATTGTTGGATAGGACAGAGAGAAATAGAGAGAGGAGGGGAAGACAGAGAGGGGGGAGAGAAAGACAGACACCTGCAGACCTGCTTCACCGCTTGTGAAGGGACTCCCCTGCAGGTGGGGAGCCAGGGGCTCGAACCGGGATCCTTGAGCCGGTCCCTGCGCTTTGCGCCACGTGCGCTTAACCTGCTGCGCTACCGCCCGACTCCCCCATGTTACTTTTAAAACGTGCTCCATTCTCTAGAATGAGGCTAAGAACTCAGATCTACACAGAGAAAGAACACAGGAGAAGGGGCGATTGAGGAAAAAGATCTTTCTTTTTTTATTTGTAATTGATATCACAGTTTGTTCAAAATACTAGTAGCAACAATGTACTTGAGTAAACATGAATGGATCAAGAAATTGTGGCCAGATAAGTGTTATTCAGTGCTAGAAAGAAATGAATTTTCTGGAGAGAGTGAACTGGAAAGTACCCATATTATTATGTGTACAACTCAGGTACAAGCCTCAGCACCACAAGGGAGCTTCTGGTACCTGTCAGCAGATGATGCTTCGTGCTGTGTGTGACGTTTCCTTCTCTTCCTTTCTGCCTCTCTCTCTACCTCAATGACAATATCACCCAGAACACTGCAATTGCACATGTGTGATGCCCTGACTCCACCACAAGTAAATAAGAAGCTAGGTAAGTAAATAAAAGAAATAAAGGAGAAATGGGCTTGCAAGTCACTTATTATTAAGTGAAAGTAATCAGCTTGAAGAGGCGACATGCTATGTATTTTGAACGACAGAAGATTCTGGAAAAAGTAAAGCTACAGAGACAATAAAAGGTCAGTAGCTGAAAAACCTTGAGGATATGAGGATATATAGATAGATAGAGAGAGAGAGAGTATAGAGGACTTTCAGGGCAATGAAGTTATTTTGTATGATACTGTAATGGGAGACACATGTCCAGACAATTGTCTAAACACATGGAATATACGATAGGAAGTGCAAACTCTAAAGCCACCTGTGGACTTAGAGTGACTGTGACGTGTCCCTGTAGGTTTATGGAGTGTCACACACGAATTGCTCCAATGGGGGATATTGATAATGAAGAGGTTAGAAGGAAGAGGTATTCCTTTTACCTTCTGCTTAGTTTTGCTGTGAACCTAAAACTGTTCTGGGGGGAAAAAAAAAGATATATTAAAAATAAATACAATAGGGGCTTAGTTGGGGGATAGGGTCATTTGAGCAAATAAATAAATAAATAAATACAATACTAGTGCAGTGGATAAAGCATTGGACTCTCAAGTATGAGCTCCTGACTTTGACTCCCAGCATCGCATGTGCTGAGCATTGCAGAGCTCTGGTGTGCTCCCCCCCCCCATTTTCTCTCTCTGTGTTTGTCTGTTTCTTTTCTCTTCTCATTAAAAAAAAAAGTCTTTTAAAAAATATTCTTTATTATCTTTATTTATTGGATAGAGACAGCCAGAAATCAAGAGAGAAGGGGTGATAGAGAGGGAGAGAGACAGAAAGGCACCGCAACACTGCTTCACCACTTGCAAAGCTTTCCCCCCCCTGCAGGTGGGTACCAGGGGCTTGAACCTGGATCCTTGTGCACTGTAACATGTGCACTCAACCAGGTGCGCCACCACTCAGCCCCTAATAAATAAATCTTTAAAAAAATAAAGGAAGAAGAAAAACTACAACATGTGGCTGCAGATAAGAGTCTTTCCCAGAGATGGGCAGTAGCAAACCAAACATGAGGTTCTTCTTCTAGCGTGAGCTCTCAAGTAACTATGCACAAGGAAGCAGGGTGAAGTTCCCAACCCCCCTGCAGTGGGGACCTTCGTGAACATCAAAGCTCACCAAGTGCTGCAGGTGTTCCTCCTCTTTTTCTCTCCTTGTCTCCCCTTTCCTCTCAATTTCTCTGTCCTATCAAAAAGGAAAAAAAAAAAAAAAAGGCTGCTGGGAGCAATGGATTCATCTTGCAGGCATCAAGCCACACTGGCAATAAAAATTTAAAAAATGTCTTTCCCCACCAGCCTGACTTACCCATTTCTCTTCTTTTCCTTGGAAACCTTACCAAGCCCACTGGACCTTTAGATATGGTGGCTGGAAGATGGAAAGAAAAACAAGGTTTCAAAGAACTGCTAGAATCATTTGGAAGAAATATGGGTGATGTGGGCACAGCCAGCTCTGTGTGGAGACAGTCCAGAGGAGAAAAAAAGCAGCATATTCTCCTCCCAAGGTATGTAAGTGACACAAGGAAAGTGCCTGAAGGATTCTGAAACTACCTTCTCTTGCAAGGGGTGTTTGTTCACTTTGATAGCTATTATCAGATCACAGACATGCCTCCCCAAGGCAATGTTTCCTGAGTCATGGCAGAAAACGATTTAAAAAAAAAAAAAAGATTGATTACTTTGCTATATGAGAGAGGCCCAAGCACCACTCCACCACTTATAATGTTCCCTTGGTCTTATTTCTCTTGTTTTATTGTTATGTGTGGTGGGGTTTAAATCTAGGGCCTCACAGATATAAGACATGAAGTCTACCAATGCCTTTCCCACTCTCTAAATATGCAATTTCTTTTTTTTTTTTTAAAGATTTTATTTATTTATTAATGAGACACATAGGAGGAGAGAGAAAGAGCCAGATATCACTCTGACACATGTGCTGCCAGGGACTGAACTCAGGACCCTACACTTGAGAGTCCAATGCTTTATCCACTGCACCACCTCCCGGACCACAAATATGCATTTTCTATCCACCTTCCCATGGCTGTGGTGAGTAATCCCAAAACAGGCTTCTAGTTAGTTTACTTGTTTGTTTGTCTTAAACACAGCATTGCTCAGCTCTGGTTTATGGTGGTCCAGGGATTGAATTTAGTACCTCAAAACCATGGACATGGGAATCTTTTGTATAACCATTATGCTATCTCCTCAGCTCTCTACTTATTTTTTAAGAGATTTTATTTGTTTATTCATGTAGAAGATAGGGAGAGAGAGACCGAGAGAGAGAGAGAGAAAGAGAAAGAGAACTAGACATCACTCTGATACATGTGCTGCTGATGTTTGAACTCAGAACCTCACGCTTGAGAATCCAATGCTTTATCCACTGTGCCACCTCCGGAACCACTCTACTTTACTTTAGCACCAGGCCTGTTGGCAGCTATCAGTAGGGAATATATTGAATAACCATTTGGAAATGGTAGCTTCAAGTTATCTTGGTTCCCCCTGTACAATGGCTTTCAGACATACAGATTAGCCTTTGACACATTTCTTACCTTTTTAAAAACTATTTCTTTGGTCATCATTGGGACTGTACTTCTGTACTTTTTTTTAAAAAAGAAAAAGATGCATTTTTTAAAAAAAAAAATAGAGATAGAGAAACATCTATAGCACTGTTTCACTGCTCATGAGGCTCTCACCTGCCAGTGGGGACCAGGGACTTGAACTCTTGTTTTTGTACACTATTATCTGTGTGTTTGCCAGGTGAGCCAGTTCCTGGTCTAGATATATATTAATAAATACTTATTTATAAGGAAGGGAAGGATAATCAGAGCATCATCCTTGAACATGTAATACCAGAAAATTAAACTCTAGACTTCATGCCGAAGAATCCAATGAATTCTTTTTTTCCCCTCCTTTCTTTTTCTTTCTTTCTTTCTTTCTTTCTTTCTTTCTTTCTTTCTTTCTCTCATTTCTTTCTTTCTTCCTCTCTTCCTTTTTCCTCCCTCTCTTTTTTTTTCCACTACAGTTATTACTGAGGCTTGGCATTTGTATTGCTCCACTGTTCCAAGAAATCATATTGTTTTTGCTTTAATGTTTAGAAGAGCACTGCTCAGTTCTGGCTTATAGTGGTGCTGGGGATTGAATCTGGGACCTCAAGAGTGAAAGTCTCTTGCATAACCATTATGCCAGCTCCCCATCCTGGTTTTGTTTTATTTTGTTTTCCTGTTTTATCTGATAGGATAGAGAGAAATTGAGAGGGGTGGGGGAGAAGTCGAGGGAGAGAGAAAAAAAGCAGACACCTACAGATCTGCTTCATTGTTAATGAAGTGTTCCAGGTGTGGAGTGGAGGCTCGAACCCAAATCCTTGCACATGGTAATGTGTGTGCTCAGCCAGGTGTGTGCTCTACTGCCTGGACCCTCCCTCCCCCAGTTTCTCTCTTTTTGATAGAGGGTGAGAGGCAGAGAGATGGGGAGGGGAGGAGCTGGAGAGGAGAGACACCTGCCACAAGCCCCACTTCTCATGAAGCTCCCCATGCAGAGGGCTTGAACCTGGCTTGTTGTGCATGGTAATGTGTCTGCTATACCAGGTGAGCCACCACCCAGTCCTTACACATCATATTTCTTATACTGATGGCAGTCGTGAAATATTTTTTCTGAAACTTCCGGAATCCTTGCCCTTTAATTCTGTACTCTGGATAAAAGTAGACTAATTAGTCTTACCATGTCACTTGGGTAAAGCTGAACACTTGTTCAGCCCACACATAAAAGCCCCCACGTGTCTACCAATGTGTCCTTTGAGAAGAGACTCATGTCACACACCTTATTATAGCACCTCTTCCTGCACCTACCTCTATGTCCTAGTTATCTCCTATGAATTGGTAATAGCATTAACATTGTTGAGAGCTGGCCCCTACCAACCCTATCTGCTCCTACCCTTCGCCAGTCATCAGCGATCTCCTGACCAATATTTTAGAATATGCCATTTTCATATATTCGAGAACCTTCCATTTTAGCCAAGGAGATCTAAAGCTTTAAGGACCTCTGATTTACCCTTTTGCTGGTCACCACTATGCCTCTAACACAGAGACACACACCATTCTGGAACTGACTTAGTGGATAATCACTAAACTGTATGTGCTTTCATACCTACTTCTTTTAAAATATACTTTGTTTTTTTTTGTACTTTTAAAAGTATGTTCAGATTTGGTAAGAAGGTACATGTGCAAGTAAACACACACACTCACTCCGTATAACACAAATACACACCACTTCCATATACATTAAAGTTTGGACCTGTCCCCTACACCACCCGGAAGGCACTCCATTCAGCAACTGCCATGGGCAGGTCGCATCGAAAAGAAGTGCCTTAGAATGAATGAAAATTTCAGCTGGAATTGCATAGACAGAGGTCATGTGGTCTTCAGGTTAATTCTCAGTTTATAAAAAAAAAAAAGAGGGAGTTGGGTGGTAGCGCAGTGGGTTAAGCACACATGGCGCAAACTGCAAGGACATGCATAAGGATCCCAGTTTGAGCCCCCGGCTCCCCACCTGGAGGGGAATCGCTTTACAAGCAGTGAAGCAGGTCTGCAGGTGTCTATCTTTCCTCCTCTCTCCATTTCTCTCTGTCCTATCCAACAACGACGACATCAATAATTACAGCAATAAAACAACAAGGGAAACAAAAGGGAATAGATAAATAAATGAATAAATAATTTAAAAAAAAAACACTACACTATCTACCCCTACCCCAGTATTCTGGTTCTGTGTGTGTGTCACTCTCTTTCATGATTAATTAAGAAAAAAAAGAAGGGGTAGGGGGCATAATAATTATGCAAAGAGACTCCAAAGTCCCAGGTTCAGTCCCCTGCACCACCATGAGCTAGAGTTGAGCAGTGCTCTGATTAAAAAAAAAAATGCATTTTCATGAACAACTATATGCCACCAAGCTAGAGAACCTGAAAGAAATGGACAATTTCCTAGATACCTACCAACTTCCAAAACTAAGTAAAGAGGGAGTGGATAACATGAACAGGCCCATCACAGCTAATGAAATTGAAACAGTTATCAAAAATCTCCCCAAAAATAAAAGTCCTGGACCAGATGGTTTTACAAATTAATTCTACAAAACCTTCAAAGAAGAACTAATACCTCTACTTTTAAAGTCTTCCAGAAGATTAAAGACACTGGAATACTTCCTGCCAGCTTCTATGAAGCCAACATCACTCTGATACCAAAAGCAGACAGGGACACAACCAAAAAAGAAAACTACAGACCAATATCTCTGATGAACATAGATACTAAAATACTGAACAAAATTCTAGCTAACCGGATACAGCAGTATATTAAAAAGGTTGTTCATCATGGCCAAGTGGGGTTTATCCCAGGCGTGCAAGGTTGGTTTAATATCAATGTGATCCACCACAACAACAAAAGCAAGACCAAAAACCACATGGTCATATCAATAGATGCAGAGAAAGCCTTTGACAAAATACAACATCCCTTTATGATCAAAACACTACAAAAAATGGAAATAGGTGGAAAATTCCTGAAGATAGTGGAATCTATATATAACAGACCTACAGCCAACATCATACTCAATGGTGAAAAACTGGAAGCATTTCCACTCAGATCAGGTACTAGACAGGGCTGCCCACTATCACCATTACTATTCAACATAGTGTTGGAAGTCATTGCCATAGCAATCAGGCAGGAGCAAGGAATTAAAGGAATACAGATTGGAAGAGAAGAAGTCAAATTGTCCTTATTTGCAGATGACATGATAGTATACACAGAAAAACCTAAGGAATCCAGCAAGAAGCTTTTGGAAATCATCAGGCAATACAGTAAGGTGTCAGGCTACAAAATTAACATTCAAAAGTCAGTGGCATTCCTCTATGCAAACACTAAGCTAGAAGAAGTTAAAATCCAGAAATCAGTTTCTTTTACTATAGCAACAAAAACAATAAAATATCTAGGAGTAAACCTAACCAAAGAAGTGAAAGACTTGTATACTGAAAATTATGAGTCACTACTCAAGGAAATTAAAAAAGACAAAAAGGAGTGGAAAGATATTCCAGGTTCATGGGTTGGTAGAATTAACATCATCAAAATGAATATACTACCCAGAGCCATATACAAATTTAATGCTATTCCCATCAAGATCCCAAGCACATTTTTTAGGAGAATAGAACAAATGCTACAAATGTTTATCTGGAACCAGAAAAGACCTAGAATTGCCGAAACAATCTTGAGAAAAAAGAACAGAACCGGAGACATCACACTCCCAGATGTCAAATTGTATTATAGGGCCATTGTCATCAAAACTGCTTGGTACTGGAACATGAATAGACACACTGACCAGTGCAATAAAATTGAGAGCCCAGAAGTGAGCCCCCACACCTATGGACATCTAATCTTTGACAAAGGGACCCAGACTATTAAATGGGGAAAGCAGAGTCTCTTCAACAAATGGTGTTGGAAACAATGGGTTGAAACATGCAGAAGAATGAAACTGAACCTGTATTTCACCAAATACAAAAGTAAATTCCAAGTGGATCAAGGACTTGGATGTTAGACCACAAACTATCAGATACTTAGAGGAAAACATTGGCAGAACTTTTTTCCGCATAAATTTTAAGGACATCTTCAATGAAACGAATCCAATTACAAAGAAGACTAAGGCAAGTATAAACCTATGGGACTACATCAAATTAAAAAGCTTCTTCACAGCAAAAGAAACCACTACCCAAACCAAGAGACCCCTCACAGAATGGGAGAAGATCTTTACATGCCATACATCAGATAAGAGTTTAATAACCAACATATATAAAGAGCTTGCCAAACTCAACAACAAGACAACAAATAACCCCATCCAAAAATGGGGGGAGGACTTGGGCAGAATATTCACCACAGAAGAGGTCCAAAAGGCCAAGAAACACATGAAAAAATGCTCCAAGTCTCTGATTGTCAGAGAAATGCAAATAAAGACAACAAGGAGATACCACTTCACTCCTGTGAGAATGTCATACATCAGAAAAGGTAACAGCAGCAAATGCTAGAGAGGATGTGGGGTCAAAGGAACCCTCCTGCACTGCTGGTGGGAATGTCAATTGGTCCAACCTCTGTGGAGAACAGTCTGGAGAACTCTCAGAAGGCTAGAAATGGACCTACCCTATGACCCTGCAATTCCTCTCCTGGGGATATATCCTAGGGAACCCAACACATCCACCCAAAAAGATCTGTGTACACATATGTTCTTGGCAGCACAATTTGTAATAGCCAAAACCTGGAAGCAACCCAGGTGTCCAACAACAGATGAGTGACTGAGCAAGTTGTGGTATATATACACAATGGAATACTACTCAGCTGTAAAAATGGTGACTTCACTGTTTTCAGCCGATCTTGGAGGGACCTTGAAAAAATCATGTTGAGTGAAATAAGTCAGAAACAGAAGGATGAATATGGGATGATCTCACTCTCAGGCAGAAGTTGAAAAACAAGATCAGAAAAGAAAACAGAACTAGAACCTGAGCTGGAATTGGTGTATCGCACCAAAGTAAAAGATTCTGGGGTGGGTGGGTGGGGAGAATACAGGTCCAAGAAGGATTCAGAGGACCTAGTGGGGGTTGTATTGTTATATGGGAATCTAGGGAATGCTATGCATGTACAAACTATTGTACTTACTGTTGAATGTAAAACATTAATTCACCAATAAAAAAATAATTTAAAAAAATGCATTTTCTGCCAGAGAATTCTGATAAGCGTTGTCTGGATCACTGCCTGCCCTGTTGTTACTTGTAAATAGGTATAGGACATTGTGACCTATTCCAGGCCCTATTTATAGCAACCCCATACTTAATCATTAAGGGATAATTATATTCTCTTGCCTTTTCAAAGAAGCTTTCTGTAAAGAGATTTCAGGGAATTTTACCAAACAAGCCCACCCCTCCTCCTCCCACTCAGCAAGTGGAGAAATTGAGGCATAGTGAAGCTAGAAGAACATAATCTAAAGGTGAGTAAGGCGAGTCAGAAGTGGAGCTGGTCATACCTGCTTCTTTACCTGTGGCTTAACTCTGCCATCAAAGACTTCCTGGAAAAGTGTTGCTTCTTCATGGCTTATTCCTTGTTCTGAGATTTCATATGTTTCCCCAGGGTGAAGGAGGTCAACTCTAACAAAGAAGTCCGCTTTGTATAACTAAAAAGGTCCCTTAATCAACTCTGGTTTCCCTAGGCTGGACTTTTTCACTGGGATCTGTTGAACTTTTTGACAAATCCCACATAGTCACACCCTTTTCCTTCATACCACCTTCTTCAGTTTGTGGCAGCAAAGCTATCTGGGACTGTGGGGTTATCTGATTCACCTGTTTTCATACTAGTCTTATTCAACAAAGATAACCTGGATAACACTGTTTTCTTTTTAAACTGGAGCACTGCTTATAGTGATGCAGGGGATTGAATCTGGCATTTTGGTGCCTTAGGTGTGAGAGTCTTTTTGCATAACTATTATGGTATCTCCCCTGCCTTGTGTAAACTTTCTACTCCTTCACTCTCCATGTGTCCACAGACTTAATATCTGGAGTGTCATAACGAGTGAAGCCTGTGTACTGCCCTTCTCTGAGGGAAGAATTCAGAGTGCTAACTCTGATCTCTATCAAGACTAAGGCTAGAGATAAAGGCAAAAGAGAAAGTCTCCCAAGGATAAGAAAACAGAAGCACCTCTGAGTTCATTAGAACAACTTTTGCATGAACTCCAGATGATCACCCTGGTTGCCGACTGGCCATCATTCTTTTCCATTTTCATAGCAAGAAAATGGGACTATATATTATTTAAAGCAGCTGTGAGTGAGTGAGAGCATGTTTACTTTCCATTTGTCCATTTTGGTAGATAATCAGCTATGAATGCTTTCTTTAAGAATAGTTAATGTGCCCTGAGGTTAGTGAAAAATGAGAACATTTGATACAGCAAATAATACCAGCTTTGTGTGCTCTCTCAAACTTGGCTCCAAACCTAGAATCATTTCCTCCAATATCCTTAAAGATGACATAAAATAATGTGGTCCGGGAGGTGGCACAGTGGCTAGGGCACTAGATTCTCAAGCATGAGGTCCTGAGTTCAATCCCTGGCAGCACGTGTACCAGAGTGATGGCTGGTTCTTTCTCTCCTCCTATCCTTCTCATGAATAAATAAATACATTCTTTATATAAAAAAGATAACATAAAATAAAAGAGACATACGGTAAGCCTAAAAAAGGAATGTACACAAACAAAGGGACTCCTCAACTGGCTATAGATAAATGAGCATTTGGGAAAAAAAATCCTTGAGTAACTAAAATAGCTGTGACCAAGCCCAAACATGCAAGCATCTAATTAAGAGAGAGACCTGTCAATCAGTCCCCAGGGTTTTTGGAGTCTTTGTTTATAAGTCTTGCTTATATGACAGACTCATCTGATTTTTCAGATCCAAGCCAATCAGAAGTGAAACATTTGAAGAGATGGAAGCCAACTCAGACCAAACAATACAAATGACATCTAGACGAGAGACAAGTTATGCAATTTAAGGATTCCCCACCCCCCAACACCATAAACATGATTCATGAAGAAAAAGCTAGGTGACTGACACTCATCAGCTCTGTATTTAATCCTTTCTGGGTCTCCTGTCAGAAGCGTGAGCTGAACTCATCAAGCATCTGGAACATTCCCTGCCTGAGGTGGAATGTGACTGAGTTCAATAGCTGAGACTCCCTGGCTTCTGGGACATCCTTCTGTTGTCATGTTAATGGCTGGGGAGGCGCTGGATTCTGTCCTGACTCACTGTTTATAGGCAGCCGCTGGCTTCTCCAGCTGCTTCCCTTCTCTTTAAAAGGAGGAAGATGATCTTGGTACTCTACTCTGAAGGGAGCGTTGGAGACCTTTGATGGCAGGTTCTAAAACAAGACCTGGCTTCACTCTACAGTAATTATGCTGCAGATTGATTGTAGAGCTGCTGTTAAAGTACCCTTGGGGAACACAGACAAAATAGCAGGAGGATGCTGTGTTGGAAAGAGGTATTACAACACCTAGAGGCACAGATGAACATAAGGGAGAGACCAAGCACTTACAGCTCTGAGCACCCATTCTAGCTCAAGTGGAATTTGGGGTAGGGTAGCTTCCAGGTGAACCCTTGCTGACTTGTGTGTCTGTCCACACAGTCTACTAGGGAGAGAGGATATGGAGGCTCAGAGCAGGAATCTATGACTCAGCTCCAGCTGATTTTTGCCATGAGGAAATATGGGCCCTGTGTTGGCAGACCTTTTGATTTTTTTCAGGAATAGTAAACAGCTGGATGTTACAGCCTAGGAGTTAGCTCACTCAGTAGAACCTGAGTCCCTGGTTAGAGTAAATTCACCACATAGGAGCATAATGACTGGAAACAGGGGAGCTCCATGGATGGTGGAGTCGTGCTGTGGTGTCTCTCCTCTCTGTTTGTCTCTTGCTCTTTAAAAAAGAAAAACGAATTGACAGTTGGGCCAAGGAGGTTGCTCAGTGGTATCAGGCATGCATCAGGCCCTGGGCTCATTCCTTGTGCCTCATTAAACAGATAACAGCAACACACAACAGGGGGTGAGTTGGAGAGGGCTTGGACAGAAACTAGTTCACCTGACAGAGCACACAGCGTATTATGTGCAAAGACACCCCACCACCACCACATGGGAACACAGTATAAAGGGGAGGCTTCATGAACAATGGAACAGAACAGAGCTGTGGTGCTTTTCCTCTTTCTCTCCTGCAATGTCTCTTACACAATATGGTGGTGGTGGTGGTAGTGGGGGGAAGCAGGCAGGTACAAATTCTCAGAGAAACCCTAATGGCAAAAAATTCTAGATGAAAATTGTTGATTTGTAAACTTTGGCTAAAATAGGATTTCTTCTATGTAAACCAAAAAGAGAGCTATCTGCAAGCCAGATAAGGTCTCTGACTACAGTTTGGGAGTTGGCCATAAGGGAAGATAGCCTAGGGGGACCCGCCGTAGTGCATCTGATTAGGCGCACATAGCGTGAAGCTCAAGGACTGGCGTTAAGGATCCCGGTTCCAGACCCCAGCACCCCACCTGCAGGGGGGTCGCTTCACAAGCGGTGAAACAGGTCTGCAGATGTCTTTCTCTCCTCCTCTCTATCTTCCCATTCTTTCGATTTCTCTCTGTCCTATCCCAACAACAACAGTAACAAGGGCAACAAAATGTAAAAAAAATGGCTGCCAGATTAGTGAATTCCTAGTGCAGGCACCGAGACCCAGCGATAACCCTTGAGGCAAAAAAAAAAAAGATGAAGGCAGCCCCACCAGTGGCTAACCCCTACCCTTATCCTCAGGTCCCACTTTGGCCCCTCCCCCAACCACTAAGTGCCTCTTTGAATTCCTCAAACTCTCTTGAACTCTCAGCCTTCACCCATGACCCTCATCTTTTCACTGTCTGATTCTTATCTGTTATTCAGACCTTAGTAGAACATTGCTTTCCTGACAGTCACCTAAAGTAAAAACAACAGCTTCCAGAACCCAAATAGAACAGAGCTATGTACTAAGTGAAAAGGAGATTTTCCCCACTTCACGAGTGGTGGGTGAACACTCTCTCTGTGCCCCTACTTTCTCAATGTGTCTCTCTAATAATAAATAAATAGTTTTTTTAAAAGTAGGTTTTCAGAATGGAAGGTATGTCAGAAAAAGCAAGTTCAAGTAAGGCAGAAAATGATCTAAAGTCTAGAGTTTATTTTAATAATACTTACTGGGAGTATCATTTAATAATACTTATTGTAAAGATCCTTAACCTCCTTTACTCCTTTCACTCCAAGGTATTTTTTCTTTTTTTTTTTTTAAGTTCAATTGTAATTGAAGGATTGCTTCCTTCATTACTTTTTGGTCTGACTCATCGTTTATGTGTAGAAAAGCCATTGATTTATGTATTGATTTTGTATCCTGATATTTTACTGAATTTATTATTGCCAGTGATGTTTTATTTCTTTCTTTCTTTTCTTTTTTGTGTGTGATGTCATTGGGGTTCCTAGGTATATTATCATGCCATCAGCAAATAGTAGTAGTTTAATTTCTTCCTTTTAAATTTGGGTACCTTTAAATATCTTTCTTGCTTGACTACTCTAGCAAGAGCTTCCAGGATTATGTTGGATAGTGGTGAGAGTGGATATCCTTGTCTAGTTCCAGGTTTTAAGGGAAAATTCATCTGAAAAGTTCTTTATTGCTTCTCCAAATCTGAATCTTAGCTGGGTAGTGACTTTCGTTGAAGCTCTCAAAACTTTGAATATCTTATTCCATTTTCTTCAGTCTTTCTCAACTTTTTTCTTGAGAAATCAGCTGATAGTTTTATTGCTTATTTATCTTTTTAGCTTTGATCTATGTCATTTTAATTGTAATGTGTCTTTGGAATACTTCTATTTGGGTTTCTCTTGTTTGGAACTCTTAGCACCTCCTGGATCTAAGTGTCTTTTTTTTTTTTTTAGTTTGATAAAAAATCTTTTTTCTTATTTCTTTCTGTCTTCTTCCTCTGATGAAATAAATGTTGTTCCTCTTAATGTCTTATAATTCTAATATTACCTTAGTTTGTTTTACTATATCTTTTCCTCTGCCTCCTACCCCCTTTTTATGGTTTTCTTTACAGGATTCTCAGCTCACTGATTTGAGCTTTCACTTCTTTCTGAGCACCTCAACTATGTTTTCAGTTCAATGGTTTTTTCACTTTATAGTTTTGTTAGGACTTTTCTTTTTCTAATTTATTTATAAAATAAAAAATATTGACAAGACCATAGTATAAGAAGGGTACAATTCTACACAGTTCCCACCACCATTGTTCCGTATCCCATTCCCTCCATTGGAAGCTTTCCTATTCTTTATCCCTCTGGGAGCATGGACCCAGGATCATTATGGGGTGCAGAAAGTGGAAGGTCTGGCTTCTGTAATTGCTTCTCCGCTGAACATGGGCTTGCCAGGTCAGTCTATACTCCCAGCCTGTCTCTTTCTCTCTTCCCCTAGTGGGGCAGGACTCTGGGGAAGCAGGGCTCCAGGAAACATTGGAGGGGTCATCTGCTCAGGGAAGACAGGTTGACATCTTGGTAGCATCTACAACTTGTTGGCTGAAAAGCATGGATATATAAAACAGAACAAATAGTTGAATTATATTATTAATATATATACATATATATATATATGTATTTTAGGGGCAAGTGTCTAGGCTTTTGTCTTGATCCATCAGTGCAAGTAATTCCCTATATTTTCATTATGTTTTGTGCTCTGTGAGGACCCAGAATGACTGGGTTCTATTCATGAGTGGAACTGGGAATCAACCAGAAGTTTGAGGTAACAAGTTCTCATGCAACAGGCTCTTGTTGACACAGGTTCAAGTCTCAAGGAGGCTGCTGATTCCATCCAGGTGGTGATGGTGTGTACATTCTGGGGATGGCAGGGATCAGGGTCTGGCTCAGTCTTCTTATAGCTTTGTAAGGGAGTACAGCAGGTAGTGAAATTCCTTTGCTAGCTGGTTTACAGAGTGCTTGCTGACTAGGAGAGTATAGCATTGTTTCCAAGAAGTCAGGTACAGGCTGGCCACAGCAAGTCCTTTTTATCTGCCAGGAGTAATCACTCCTGATAAATGTCTTTCAGCCTCCAGCTAAATGAACTACTTGCTAGGGGTGAATGAAACACTACTTCTGGAATTTATCCCCAGGATCTGGTACTTTGTAGATTGAATTTCAATATGGTAAGGCTGCACTGGTTATCAGGATGCTGCCTGCCCAGTGATTCCCACCTAGTTTATGGTCTGCAGCTGTTGTTTGTTATCACTGGGTCTTTACCACTCCAGGCCTGGTTTTCCAGATACAGAGAGATAAAGACCAGATGGTGGCTCACAAAGTACAGTGCACATGTTACCATGTGTGAGGATCCAGGTTCAAGCCTTCAGTCCCCTATATGCAGGAGGGGAATGTCACAAGTGGTAGAGCAGTGCTGTAGATGGCTCTCCTTCTTTCTGTCTCTGTTTCTCAACATATATATTTTTAAAAAATGACCACTAGAAACAGTGGAGTCATGCAAACACCAAGTTACAAACATACACATACACACTGGTGGTGAGAGAAGAGAGATAAACAGAGAGAGATACTAGAGCTTCCTCCATGGGGGCTGGGCTTGAAACTGTGTTGTACTTTATCAGCTGGGGCCTTAATCGGGGAGTCCTGAGGTTCCCAAACAGATATGATGGGCTTAGACTTCGAATAAATCCCTCTCTCCATTGTTACCAGTCATCTCTATCAGGAACAACAAAATAGACCCCTTTTTGGGCCCCCATAGGACCCAACTTGGATCAATAACGGTAGAGCATGTTCCATCCTCCAAATGGAGGCTGGACAACATACTCTATGCTACACCTGAGGAAGATGAGTCCTGATATTGGGGCATCTTGGAAAGTTCTTGCTCATGACCACAGAATGTGAGCTCAGATCTACAGGGATGCAGAGGTCACATAGGCTCCTAACCTGAATATGGGCCCCAGACCAAATCAAATTGATAGGGTCAACAATATTTATACCCCCTTCCCATATTAGGGAGTTACTCTCTTCCCTGATCCAACTTTCTGGTCCTTTTTCCAGCCATGACATCATCTCCTCAGACAATAACTTGGATCCACTTGCAGATCAGATTTCAGGCTCAGGGCAAAAAGAAAAAAGAAGGAAAAAAACTAGTATAGCCACATGCCCTTTGGAATGTAACTAAAATATGCCTACTAGCTATCTACAAAATGGACGACCCCCTCCCCAACTCTTCATCTGCACTACTCCAACCTTTAGTTTCATGATTGGTCAACAACTTGTTCGGCTTTATATGTTAACTCTTTTTTCAGCCACCAGGTTTCAGATGCTACCATGATGCCAGCCACTTCCCTGAACAGACAACCCCACCAATGTGTCCTGGAGCTCCAATTCCGCAGAACCCTACCCACTAGGGACAGAGAGAGAGACAGGCTGGGAGTATGGATCGACCTGTCAATGCCCATGTTCAGAGGGGAAGCAATTACAGAAGCCAGACCTTCCACTTTCTGTATCTCACAATGACCTTGGGTCCATATTCCCAGAGGGTTAAAGAATAGAAAAGCTATCAGGGGAGGGGATGGGATATGGAGTTCTGATGGTAGGAATTGAGTGGAGTTGTACCCCTCTTATCCTATGGTTTTGTCAATGTTTCCTTTTTATAATTAAAAAAATAATAAAATAAAAAACTCTGTTGTGCATATGACAAAGCAAGTGCACACTACCCAAGTTTTCTGTTTTGCCAGTCCTAACCTATAGTTCCTTGCCTCCTATTTCAGTATTGTAGATATAAGATATAGGACTGGAGGCTGAACAATGACCCAACTTGCCTCCAGAGTAAAGTTCTGCACCATAGAGGTTGCTCCCTTATTGTAGCTTTTTTTTTTTTTTTAACGTAGTGAGCTGTTCTACTTTTGTTTGTTTGTTTTTGTTTTTTATTATTTTTCTTAATAAGGGCATCTCTCTTCCTCCCCATCTCCTAGATGTTGCCCTTTTAGCTCTTTCTGTGGAATTTTATTTGTCTGGATTTTAGGTTAACTTCTGTACAAGTTCTTTGTGTTGTTGTAGCTTTATTGTTGCAGGAGGTAGTAAAAATAGGCACCCCTTTTTCATTCATCTGACCATGCCCATTGTGTATTCATTTTTATGAGAGAGGAATAGAATGAGGCCTGAGAGATACCACAGTGGTAGTGCATAGGACCTACATGTAAAAGGTCCCAGGTTCAGTTCCTAGCGATAGATATTACCAGAGCTGAATGATGCTCTGATATCTCTATCTCTTATCATATATATATTTGAAAAAGGAATCAGAACACTGCTCAGCCATTGTGAAACTAGGGGTAAGCTATGGGGTCTCACACATACAAGTTATGCCCTTTGTCCACTGAGCCACCTTCCACTCACTCCATTTGCTTTTAAAATTTCATTTGTTTCACTGATTCATAAGTTCATATTATTTGTTTTAAAATGTGTGCCACTAGTATATAATTACTCCTTCAAGGTTTTTGCTAATGTGCCAACTTAGGCAGCCTACCCTTTAATTAACATTTAGATTTTTGTGTTATCATTAAAGTTAAAAATGTATTGCCTAACCTACTCTGTAGAGAAGTAACAGTCCCACTGGAATTCTTTTTGTTTGTTTGTTTGTTTTTTTTATATAGCTTTCTTTTTTTAAAAAAAGAATTTATTTTTTTATTCATGAGAAAGATAGGAGGAGAGAAAGAACCAGCCATCACTCTGGTACATGTGCTGCCGGGGATCGAACTCCGGACCTCATGCTTGAGAGTCTAGTGCCTTAGCCACTGTGCCACCTCCCGGACCACCCCACTGGAATTCTTAAAAGTGTTTTGTAGTAAGCTGAATAAGGGCAAGAGACTGGCATACTTTAATGATGACTCTTTAGTCACTATCAGGCCACCCCATCAGCAGGGGCCCTAGTCGGGGAGTTCTGAGATTCCCAAACAGACATGATGGGCCTAGACCTCAAATAAATTCCTCTCTCCATTGTTACCAGTCATCTCTATCAAGAACAACACAATAGACCCCTTTGTGGGCCCCCCATAGGACCTTGCCCTCACCTTGGATCAACAACGGTAGAGAATGTTCCATCCTCCAAATGGAGGATGGACAACATACTCTATGCTATACCTGAGGAAGATGGGTCCTGATACTGAGGCAGCTTGGAAAGTTTCTACTCATGACCACAGAATGTGATCTCAGATCTTCAGGGATGCAGAGGTCACATAGGCTCCTAAGCTGAATATGGGCCCCAGACCAAATCAAATCAGTGGGGTTTACAGTCAACAATATTTATACCCCTTTCCCATATTAGGGAGTTACTCTCTTCCCTGATCCAGATTTCTGGTCTTTTTACCAGCCATGACATCATCTCCCCAGACAATAACTTAGATCCACCTGCATATCAGATTTCAGGCTCAGGGAAAAACAAACAAACAAACAAACAACTAGTATAGCCACAGGCCCTTTGGAATATAACTAAAATATGCCTACTAGCTAACTACAAACCAGGGAGCCCCCCAACTCTTCATCTGCACTATTCCAGCCTTTAGGTCCATGATTGGTCAACAATTTGTTTGGCTTTGTATGTTAACTCTCTTTTCAGCCACTAGGTTCCAGATGCTACCATGATGCCAACCAGACTTCCCTGGACAGACAACTCCACCAATGTGTCCTGGAGCTCCGCTTCCCCAGAGCCCCACCCTACTAGGGAAAGAGAGGCAGACTGGGAGTATGGATCGACCTGTCAACACCCATGTTCAGAGGGGAAGCAATTACAGAAGCCAGACCTTCCACCTTCTGCATCCCATAATGATCCTGGGTCCATACTCCCAGAGGGTTAAAGAATAGGAAAGCTATCAGGGGAGGGGATGGGATACAGAGATCTGGTGGTGAGAATTGTGTGGAGTTGTACCCCTCTTATCCTATGGTTTTGTCAGTGTTTCCTTTTTATAAATAAAGTAAATACATAATTTTTAAAAAGTGTTTTGTAGTAATAATAATTTGACTAACTAACTTAATATAAGCCATGTGCGCTTAACACACTGTGCTACCTCCCGACCCCCCCCCCCCCAGGGCTTTCTTAGTGCCACATGGCTCAGTCCCCTCTAATGTGCACACACCAGTAAAATAGTGAAACATAGAAGAGGGTTCCCCATCTGTCAAATCATAATTATCCTCTTTGGTTGGGTAAGCCTTGTAGAGATATGTTCTTTATGTCAAGAGTGAGGGCCAGTTTCAACTCTGGTCTTTTCTACCTTTAACTTCCATTTTTTGGAGAACTAGAGAATGTCTCATGGAGAATGTATCTACTGTTTTAAGGGAAAACTTGGAAAGGGCACAAGGAAATGCTGCTCACAAGTTCCTGGGAGGAATTAATCCTGTGGTCACTTAGCTGCAAGGGAATGAAGTTTTGTTTGGGCACCCATGTGCTCAGCTCAATCCTCTTATTATACAGAAGAGAGAATGGGTAGAGAGACAACTAGCAGTCTCTATCTATCTATCTATCTATCTATCTCCCCTCTCTCTCAATGAAAATCTAGCCCAGGAGCAGTAAAATCATGCATACACGGGGGGGTGGCAGGTGGTGCACATAGTTAAGTGCACATATTACAGAGCGCAAGGATCCAGGCTCAAGCCCCTGGTCCCTACCTGCAGAGGGAAAGCTTCACAAATGGTTAAGCAGGGCTACAGGTATCTCTCTGCCTCACAGATATTAAGACCCAAGTTTCCAAGTGGAAAGAAAAAAAAAATGAAGAATAAGAATTCAAGAAATCACACAAGCTCCATCAGCTCTAGCTTATGGTGGTGCTGAGAATTGAAGTTGGGATCTCAGAGCTTCAGGCGTGAAAGTCTTTTGCATAATCATTATGCTTTCTCCTCAGCCTTTGGGTACATATTCATACACAATAGAGTTGTTCATAGTTCTGTACTCCTTGACGGAAAGCCATTCTTGTATTAAAGCATATGACATGAAAAAAATAGCAGTTACCTAGAGTAGACTGGATGAAAGAATGAGTAGTTACATATACTATTGAGTCTCTCAGGTCTTGTATCTAAAATGTTGGGCCACGAGCCAAGGTCAACTGCTGCTACCAGTAGTTGTAGCAACAGTAATAACGTAATTGAAACAAGTCATAAAAGGTGGGGTAGTTTTAAAATGAAACTGTGTGATAAGTAGATATGATTCACATTTATACTTCTAGACTACTGGAAGGTTGAAAAATGCCCAGAAAATTTCACATTGCAACCCTATAGTGATTTTTAAAACTCTGTTCTATGTGTTCTCTCACTCAATCCTCTCAACATCTGAGCAATGTCTTTGGTCATGTGCTTTTTGACTTCCTTAAAGTATCACACACTTGTTATGAATAACTTACAGCCAGGTTTATTGGCATATTGTTTTTAATGATCAAATCTGGTATGGTCATTTTTGTTTGAAGACCTTCCCAGGAAGTCTCTAACATTACTTTCAAAAGTAGAGGTTGGCTAGGAAAAGGAGGAATGTGGTTGTCATTTCTCCTCCTCTTCCTCCTTTCGCTTTTCTCTTTCGCTTTGGTTTCTGTAAAGCTGAGGCCTCATGTTTGCATGATTTTTAAAAAATATTTATTTATTTATTTATTTATTGAATATAGACAGAGACATTGAGGAGGGAGGGGGAAAAGAAAGAGAAAGAGACAGAGAGATACCTGCAGCCCTATTTAACCATTCGTGAAGCTTTCCCTCTGCAGGTGGGGAACAAGGGCTTGAGCCTGGATCCTTGTACACTGTAATGTGTGTGCTTAACACACACTTGGCCCCCCCATGCATGTATGATACTGCTCCTGGGCCAGCTTTGTCATTGAGAGAGAGAGAGAAAGGCAGCGGCAATACAGCACCATAGTATTGTGGCACCCCAATGTGGTGCCAGGATTTGAACCAAGGCTGTTACATGGCAATCTATACCTCCTACCTCCTGAGCTATCTCTCCAGCAGTTAGTTATCACCTGGAGCAATGTTTGGGCTGCCTCCACAAAGATGTCAGGTAGCTTGAGTAAAGGACAACAGCAGGTGCTGAAGCCAACAGCCTCCCCCTCCCCACCACCACCACCACCCCACCCCTGCCCCACCACACACACATATGCACAAGGATGTGACGGGGGGGGGGGGGTGAGATCAGCCCGTGGGTCAGGGGACGGAGGAGAAAAGAGTAGGCATTTCCTCCTGGTTGTATTTACTGTGTCAGTATTGGTATCATCACCTATTTTATTACTCAGTTTTCCTCAGGACACTGAGTTTCTTTGTCAGAGTTTCTACAAAAGAATGAAGAGTAGAAAGCAAGCATCTTCAGACAGGAGAGCTAGCTCACTGAGTGAAGTGTGTGCCTTGTCAAGCACCTGATCAGGGTTCCACACCAGGTACCACGTGTGTGTGCTGCTTGCTCTCTCTCTCTCTCTCTCTGAATGAAATCACATATATATATCACTTAGGTTGTGGTAAAATTACTCATAGGAGGAGTCCTAGCTCCACACAAAAAACCTAAATGCCTGCCTTAACAAAGGTTCCTCCCTGAGGAAAACTGAGTTTATGCTCCTGGCTTCCTTCTTCTCAGTCTTGGATCTTAACTGCTCACCTCCGCTCCCTAAACCTTCCCAGCCACACACCCTGCCCAGGCCTTAGCATCCTCCTGTCTCACAAGAGTGGAGTCTGAGCTAACTAGCCACTGTGTTCCAAGATAGGATTTCCAGAAATCTGAAAGTCAGGAACTCTGCTCATTTTACAGTGGGTTAGAGGTGTCACAAAATGAGTTAAAAAAATAGTTTTCCTGACATTTTTTTCTTCCACTAAGTGACATTTTCAGCTCTCAGCAGGGAGTTGAACTAAAACCAAAGTCCAGAAACTGACATTTTTATTTGAATTGAAACTCAACTCAAATAACAATATTGTTCTCTCTTTGAAGTCTGAACTGGATCTGACCTGGACAAAATCCAGAAAATGTCTTACCCTGTCCCTTCTCTCCAAAATAACCCACAAGGCTAGTCTAGATTATTCTTAACTCTAAACCTGTTTCATCTGTTCTTACATTATTTTGAAGTGACTAGAGTAATAATGTTAAATTAAAAAAATATATTTATAAAATAGGAATATTGACAAGACTATAGGATAAGAGGGGTACAATTCCAAACAGTTCCCACCACCAAAACTTCGTATCCAATCCCCGCCTTTAGTAGCTTCCCTATTCTTTATCCCTCTGGGAGTGTGGACCCAGGATCATCATGGGGTGCAGAAGGTGAAAGGTCTGTCTTCTGTAATTGCTTCTGGGTTTAACATGGGCATTGGCAGGTCAACCCATACTCCCAGCCTATCCTAGTGGGCTAGGGCTCTGGGGAAGAGGGGCTCCAGGACACACTGTGGGGTCATCTGCCCAGGGAAGTCAGGTTGGCATTAATGGTAGCATCTGGAACCTGGTGACTGATCTTAATCATAAACTTCAGTTTTATTTTCTCCTTATGTGGCATTGTGCACTTAAAAAAATAATCTTAGGGAGTCAGGCGGTGGCGCAGTGGGTTATGCGCACGTGGCGCAAAGCGCAGGGACCGGCGTAAGGATCCCGGTTCGAGCCCCCGGCTCCCCACCTGCAGGGGAGTCCCTTCACGGGCGGTGGAGCAGGTCTGCAGGTGTCTATCTTTCTCTCCCCTTCTTTCTGTCTTTCCCTCCTCTCTCCATTTCTCTCTGTCCTATCCAACAACAAAGCAACGTCAACAATGGCAATAATAACCGCAACGAGGCTGCAACAACTAGGGCAACTAAAAGGGGGAAAAAAGGCCTCCAGGAGCGGTGGATTCATGGTGCAGGCACCGAGCCCAGCAATAACCCTGGAGGAAAAAATATATATAATAATAATAATAATCTTAGACAGGCTGGGTGGTGGTGGACCTGGTAGAGTGCACATGTTAACACGCACAAGGACCTCAGTTGAAACAGTGCTACAAGTCGCTCTTTTTCTCTCTCCCCCTCTCTCTTCCCTTTCCCTCTCAGTTTCTCTGTCTCTATCCAATCAAATAAGCAGATAAAAGGAAATATAAATGAGGTTAAAGAGGGGCCGCATGGCTGAAGCTCGTTGACTCTTTTGACTTCGCAAGTTTTCCCCCCACTTCTTACATATGTCTTTGTTTTTTTTATTATTTAATAATTATTGACAAGACTGTAGGATAAGAGGGGTACCATTCCATATAATTCCCACTGCCAGACTTCCATATCCCATCCCCTCCCTTGAAAGCTTTCCTAGGGAGTCGGGTGGTAGAGCAGCAGTTAAGTGCACGTGGCGCAAAGCACAAAGACCTGAGCAATGATCCGGTTCCAGCCCCGGCTCCCACCTGCAGGGAGTCGCTTCACAGGCAGTGAAGCAGGCCTGCAGGTGTCTGTCTTTCTCTCTCTCTCTCTGTCTTCCCCTCCTCTCTACATTTCTCTGTCCTATCTAACAACAACGACATCAATAACAACAACCATAACAACTACAACAATAAAAAACAAGGGCAACAAAAAGGAAAATAAATAAATATTTTTTTCTTTATTGGGGAATTAATGTTTTACATTCAACAGTAAATACAATAGTTTGTACATGCATAATATTCCCCAGTTTCCCATATAACAATACAACCCCCACTAGGTCCTCTGTCATCCTTCTTGGACCTGTATTCTCCCTACGCACCCATCCCCACCCCAGAGTCTTTACTTTGGTGTGATAAGCCAATTCATTTCAGGTTCTACTTGTTTTTTTTTTAATCAAAATAAAATATGTATTTAATTTTTTAAATTAAATATTTAATTTTTAAAAAATATTTTATTTATTAATGAGAATGATAGGAGAGAGAGAAAGAACCAGACGTCACACTGGTACATGTGCTGCCAGGGGTTAGACTCAGGAACTCAGGCTTGAGAGTTCAGTGCTTTATCCCTTGCGCCACCTCCCAGGTCACTAAATAAAAAAAATTAAATTCAGTATTCCTACTGAAAGATATCACAGGCAAAGTTAAAATACAGATGCGATCTTTTTTTTTTTCAAATAATCCTTTATTGAAGCATCTTCCTTTTTTAATTTTTTTTTTACAATTGGGGAATTAATATTTTATACTCAACAGTAAGTACAATACTTTGTACACGCATAACATTCCCCAGTTTCCCATTTAACAATACAACCCCCACTAGGTCCTCTGAATCCTTCTTGGACCTGTATTCTCCCCACCCACCCACCCCAGAGTCTTTTACTTTGGTGTGATATACCAATTCCAGTTCAGGTTCTACTTCTGTTTTCTTTTCTGATCTTGTTTTTCAACTTCTGCCTGAGAGTAAGGTCATCCCATATTCATCCTTCTGTTTCTGACTTATTTCACTTAACATGAATTTTTCAAGGTCCATCCAAGATAGGCTGAAAATGGTGAAGTCACCATTTTTTACAGCTGAGTAGTATTCCATTGTGTATATATACCACAACTTGCTCAGCCACTCATCTGTTGTTGGACACCTGGGTTGCTTCCAGGTTTTGGCTATTACAAATTGTGCTGCCAAGAACATATGTGTACACAGATCTTTTTGGGTGGATGTGTTGGGCTCCTTAGTATATATCCCCAGGAGAGGAATTGCAGGGTCATAGGGTAGGTCCATTTCTAGCCTTCGGAGAGTTCTCCAGACTGTTCTCCACAGAGGGTGGACCAATTGACATTCCCACCAGCAGTGTAGGAGGGTTCCTTTGACCCCACACCCTCTCCAGCACTTGCTGCTGTTACCTTTTCTGATGTATGACGTTCTCACAGGAGTAAAGTGGTATCTCCTTGTTGTCTTTATTTGCATTTCTCTGACAGTCAGAGACTTGGAGCATTTTTTCATGTGTTTCTCGGCCTTTTGGATCTCTTCTGTGGTGAATATTCTGTCCAAGTCCTCCCCCCATTTTTGGATGGGGTTATTTGTTGTCTTGTTGTTGAGTCTGGCAAGCTCTTTATATATATTGATTATTGAACTCTTGTCTGATGTATGGCATGTAAAGATCTTCTCCCATTCTGTGAGGGGTCTCTTGGTTTGGGTATTGGTTTCTTTTGCTGTGAAGAAGCTTTTTTTTTTTTTAATCTCTTTATTTTTTTTTATTTATTTCTTTATTGCGGAATTAATGTTTTACATTCAACAGTAAATACAACATGTATAACATTCCCCAGTTTCCCATTTAACAATACAACCCCCACTATCTCATTTATCATCCTTCATGGGCCTGTATTCTCCCGTGAAGAAGCTTTTTAATTTGATGTAGTCCCATAGGTTTATACTTGCCTTAGTCTTCTTTGTAATTGGATTCGTTTCATTGAAGATGTCTTTAAAATGTATGCAGAAAAAAGTTCTGCCAATATTTTCCCCTAAGTATCTGATAGTTTGTGGACTAACATCCAAGTCCTTGATCCACTTGGAATTTACTTTTGTATTTGGTGAAATACAGTGGTTCAGTTTCATTCTTCTGCATGTTTCAACCCATTGTTTCCAACACAATTTGTTGAAGAGACTCATTTAATAGTCTGGGCCCCTTTCTCAAAGATTAGATGTCCATAGGTGTGGGGGTAAATAATTTTTTTTAAATCTTTAAAAAAAGAAAGAAAGAAAGAAAGCTTTCTATTCTTTATCACTATGGGAGCATGCATCCAGGGTCATCACGGGGTGCAGAAGGTGAAAGGTCAGGCTTCTGTAGTTGCTGAACACAGGCATTGGCAGGTCAGTCCATACTCCCAGTCTGTTTCTATCTTTCCCTAGTCGGATAAGGCTCTGGGGCGGTGGGGTTCCAGGACACACAGGTGAGGTCATCTGTCCAGGGAAGTCAGGCTGACATCATGGTAGCATCTACAACTGGGTAGCTGAAAAAAAAAGTGTCATTTTTAAGTCTTTCTACTTGCTGGCTGCACTTACTGGGTCACTGCAAACTATTATGCACTTTTACATTAAAGTGTATATTTCCTCCTAACTTATGGATGCATGTGCACACATGCCCTGTCTCATGAGCCCTGGTTTATATCTAGGGTCTCTGGCTTTGTTAGGAAGTGTGCCCACACGATACGGATTTGAGGAGTCCTGTGAGCTAGGAATGGTCTCACAAGAGCATTATTTGTCTTTTATCTATGATGAAACTTAGAGCTTTTGGTGTAGCTGATTAGGGAGCACCCCTACCCCAAGATATGTATGAAAATTATGAAGGGAGTATGGATTGACCTGTCAATGCCCATGTTCAGCAGGGAAACAATTACTGAACCCAGACCTTCCACCCTTTGCGTCCCACAATGACCCTGGGTCCATATTCCCAGAGGGATAAAGAATAGGAAAGCTATCAGGGGATGGGAGGGGATGGGATACAGAGTTCTGATGGTGGGAACTGTGTGGAGTTGTACCCCTCTTATCCTATGGTTTTGTCAATGTTTCCTTTTTATAAATAAAAAATTTTTAAAAAGAAAATTATGAAGAACAGTAAACAGGAAGAGAAGTAGATTTCTCCCTTCTCTACACACAGGTACCCTCTGATTGTTCGTGTTTACATCACTTCCCCCTTTCTCCATCCTGCAGTATTAGGTTTCGAAGTTTTCTTTAAATCTTGGTTATAATCACCAGTGTTACTAGAAAACTCTTTTACGGGAGGACCTCTCCATACACACTCTCCAGGGAGACCCCAGGCAAGTAAATATGCCTGTGGCCTTTGCTTGCACTACATCTATTTTTTCACGGAAGCTCCACCTCCCAGCTTCATCCTTCTCATGCTGGCTTGCCTGAGTTGTTCATCAGTGTGCTCCAACCTGAAGCATAATGTGAGCACAAGACCTTGTGTAAGTGACCCAGGGAGACAGCATAATGGTTAGGTTAAAAAAACTTTCATATCTAAGGCTCAGAGGTCCCAGATTCAATCCCCAGCACTACCATAAGCAGAGCTGAGCTGTGTTCTAGTCTCTCTGTGTGTCTTTTTCTCTATATCTCTTTCTTTCATTAAAATCAAATAATAATAATAGTGCCTTACCTAAGCAAATAGGAGTCTTGCTTTATAGAACTCAGACCCAAAATGATAACACAGCTTCATCGGAAAGGACAGAGCTGCGCATTCTTTCCTGTTTTCTGGATCACTGGAGCTTCCCTATCCTTGTTCCGGCTGAAGCCTTTTCCTGTGATTCTTGGAACTATTTCAGTACACTCTGTTTTGTCTTTAGTTATCCAGAGCTCGTTTCTGTCATTTCTAACCTAAGAGCCCCATGCAATTCAAATATTTATAATTGTTTAAGCTGTGTCTATCTGCTGTGTTTTACCCAAGACCTTGTTGATGTTGCTTTGATCTGTGTGGATCTATGTATTATAGATCTGGATGGTTTTGCTACCAAATTGTTGGACTTTTGAGTTCAACTTCTCAGCCCCTTTCCAGGTAGCCAAGCACTCACCTTGGCTTCTTTGGATCAGCATTTCCTTTGGAAGGTATGGCTTTACTTGTATATAAGACAATTCTACTTGGAAACAACTGCCTTTTGGAGACCAGTTGGCCATCTAGTCCTATTTGTTTATTTAAATAGAAACTAGCCAAACTAGAATGAAATTGGCCTACTGGACTCTCTCCCACCTCCCTCCCCTTCTGTGCACCTTCTGACAACAGGCAACATTTTGGTGCAAAAGAGTGAGAAGACTTTTCATTGGTTGACATTTTTAGCACAGAGCAAGCCTTTGTGAGGTGTCCTGGAGTGTTTTCATCAGGAATGTCAGGGATCTCATCTGGGAAGGGCACTCTACCCACCCTACTCACCGCTGGCCTCTTTCCCTCCTCCAGTTTCCATATCTGCCTTTCAGTAACCTCTGGCTACTTGAGATGGCCTGAGGAAGATTTGGATTTCTGCAAAGCCTCAGGTCAGGGTCAGCCTAGCCCTTTTCCTTGGCTCTTAGCTGGACTAACAGTTCAGTAATCTTGAGCAACCTTGAGAGTAGAATTTATTTATTTATTTATTTGTTCATCTACTTATATTTATTTTTTCAATAACCAGAAGACACATACCCTTTTTTAAAAAATTTTCTCTATTGGAGGATTAATGTTTTACAGTCGACGGTAAACACAATTGTTTGTACATGCATAACATTTCTCTGTTTTCCACATAACAGTACAACAATACTGCTGACTATAAAACATTAACCCCCCAATAAAGAAATTAAAAATAAAAAGACACACACCTAGGTATCCTAAGTCTTCAGAGTAAACCACTCAGCAGAGTTAGGTATGAGCTCCTCAGAGGTAGGCTCTGAGAGTAGTAGTCTCTCTGTCTCTATCTAAAAATAGATAAACAGGACTCACAAAAACATAGTTGTCCTCGGTATACCAGAGCACTTGCTGCTACTTAATATTCATCTCTTACTAGAGCCAGGATACAAGAGTCACCTGATCCCTGTGGCCAGAGGCAGGTTATAGAGTCTTTCAGAGAACAGGAGGGTTGACGGTGAGTGACTACGCACTGACATTGGACTCATAATGGGTCTATGCATTAACTCCAGCTGTTACTTAGCTGTTCATTTAAGTAAATTACTTACGTTCTTTCAGCAGAGACATTATCTGTGCCTATCTCATAGAATTCTTGTGATGATTAAGTGAGATAAAATCTCAAGTGTGGAAATGTAAACTGTGTGAGAAAACCACATGAAGCTTCCTCAAGAAGTTAACATATGATACAGAAATCTCATGTCTGGACAATATGAAGTCATTAACCTCCAAAGTAATATCCACCTCAATGTTTTTGTTTTTGTTTTCCCCCAGCATTACTTACAGTCGCTGGTATGGGAACAACCCAAGCGCCCTTGAAAGATAATTGGATGATGAAGATGTGGCACAAAAACACTAGAGATTGTTATTCAACTACTAAAAAAGATGAAGTTCTAGGGGACCAGTGGTGGTGCACTTGGTTGAGAGTTCTGTGCGATGACCTGGGTTCAAGTCCCTGGTCTCCACCTTCGGGGGGAAAGCTTTCGAGTGGTAAAGCAATGTTGCAGGTGTCTCTTTGTCTCTCTCCCTTTCTGTCTTCCCCTTGCCTCTCAATTTCTCAGTCTCTATCAAGTAAATAAATAAAATATTTAATATCTGCGACTTTGGGAGAACTACTGCAATTTCCAGTGGAAGGAATGGGGATGCAAAATTCTGGTGGTCGGATAACAGTGTCATCTCGTAATTTTGTAAATCAATATTAAATCACTAATAAAAAATTTTAAAAAGAAAGGATGGAGAGAACTTAAAGGAGGGTGTTCAGTAATCAGTGTTAATTTTTGAAAATTATGAAAACTAAACTAACTAGAGTTTAGTAAGGAGATTGACCCAAAGATAGAGCATAATAAGCTTTATTTCTTACTATTATTGACAGTACAGTCATCAGTGACTACAGGGGGAGGAAGAATCTGCGTGTATTTGAAAAGCACTAAGAACTTTGTGGAAGCATAGGCGGGGAAGGCCTCCCTTAAAGAGTCAGAACTAGAGACCCTGATAGCCACCACCTCTCCCCAACCCTCAGTCCTACAAGATGGTGGGAGATACGCTTCCCCTTCCCTATTTATTGCACAAGGAATCAGAACAGAAAAGGAAGAGGAGAGGGCAAAGCCTGTGATGACATAGTTTGTGGGTGGAAAAGATTGACACTACCTATGAAGGTCACAGTGGTGGAACTGAAACAGAAACTACTGAGTCTGTGAAGTAAAGAAACCATCTCTCACCTCCTCTAATCCTTTGCCATAACCCTAGTCTCCTCCTCAAGGGAAAAAAATACAAGTGTGGTTAGAAGAATGACAGGACATCACTGCAAGTGTGCATGGAACTCAACTATGGAGGAGTGAACTTGAACTCAACCCCACAGATAATGAAATCTACTGCCAGTGTGGAGCTTGAGCCTGGCAGGAAGTACAATGGCTGGGGCTGAACTTGCCAGTGTAGCAACAGGCAGTGGACTGAGAGCGGAGGCAGGTTAGTGGAGATCTAAGATGAGAGGCAGGAGAGATGTGGGTGTGTAAGGGAGGGATTCTTTAGTCATTCATCTCTAGAGGGGAGAAGTTCGAAAGAATGGGAATTGTGAGCCTGGATACCTAGACAAATGACAACATCAAAAATGGGACTCTCAGGAGGAGATGAAAGTAGGCAGGATGATATCCTTTCAGTCAAGTTGCAGTAAGTTTGTGATGCAAATATCAGGAATGCTGGTGAAAAAGTGATGGGTCTACAGGCATAGGCCAAACTCAAAATTGTTTGCATTGTTCATTACTGGTTTATCAAATTGTAAGATTTCACGGGTACAGTTACACTCCTACATATGTGTGTGTGCAACTCACCACATCTGTCACCAAAATCCCTGTGGCCACCCCCACATAACCTCTGTAGTTTTGAATATTTGTTTATTTTTTTGGTTTTTTTTTTTTAGTTTATTCCCTTTTCTTGCACTTGTTGCTTTTCATTGTTGTAGTTATTATTATTATTATTGATGTCGGCGTTGTTAGATAGGACAGAGAGAAATGTAGAGAGGAGGGGAAGACAGAGAGGGGGAGAGAAAGATAGATACCTGCAGACCTGCTTCACCACCTGTGAAGTGACTCCCCTGCAGGTGGGAAGCCGGGGGCTCGAACCGGGATCCTTATGCTGGTCATTGCGCTTTGTGCCACCTGCGCTTAACCCACTGCGCTACCGCCTGACTCCCTATTTATTTATTTTTTTGTTGCCACCAGCGTCATCACTGGGGCTCAGCACGTGCATAACAAATCCACCACTCATGGCAGCCACTCATTTGTTTGTTTGCTTATTTATTTTTTATTCCTCTCCCCCCATTTTTTTTATTTGATAGGACAGATAAATTGAAAAGGGAAAAGTAGACAGACAAAGAGAGACACTGCTTCACTGCCAGTATAGCTTCCCCCCTGCAGTTGAGGAATGGACACTTGAACCTGTAATGTGTGTGCTGAACCAGGTGTGCCAGCACCTGGACCCCAGCCACCAAAGTTTTACAGAGTCTAAGAGACAGCATGGCCATTCCTTTTGTTTCAATTATCTATATTCCACATGAGGAAAACTATCTAGTATTGTCTTTTACCTTCATATTTGCCTCACTCTAGCATAGTCAACTCTGGTACAATCCATTTTGTCCAAATGATACACTATTGTCATTTTAAATTGCAGAATAGTAGTCCATTGAATATCTATTTCATTGTAAGTATGTATTACATAGTGATTAAATAGATTTTATCTTTCAGTGTTTAATGTATCAAAAACTAGTACTGAGGGCAGGGATAGATAGAATAATGGTTATGCAAAGAGACTCTTGTGCCTGAGGCTACAAAGTCCTAGGTTCAGTCCCCCATACCACCACTATAAACCAGAACTGAGCAGTGCTCTGGTAAATAATAATAATAATAATATATAATTAGTACCAAGATATATAAACTACTTAGTAATTACTCTAAAAGTAACACTGTCAAACCCATTATACATTAACACAAATAACATCACTATGCTTTCAAAAATGAAAGAGATATTAACAACTGTTTTATATTTTTAAAATCTATTTAATGCCTGACAATAAAAGACAGTTAGATTCTCAGATCTCCTTCTATCTTCAACTTGGGATGTACAAGTGTTTTAACTGAAGTTCCTGAAGACAATCTAGCATCCCTGGACATGTAGAATCTCATGCCCTGAGGCATCGGGATCCAGACTTTGAGAACTCTTGGCCAGGGCTTTAGATGAATATTCAGGAGTACTCTGCTCAGAGATGAGCACTGATGATGTGAAAAAGAAATACAAAACTCTTGGTTAGAAATGGCAAGAGAAAGAGAAAAGTACAGACCTGACGTTTGGTACATTTGCGCAGTCCATTCTCATTATTCACTTTTGTATTTACAAATGTTCCAATTTGCCAACATTTCTTTTCTTTTCAAGAACAATGAAGACCTTTATTACAAGAGCCAAAAGACAATTTATTTGCCTTTCCGACCCTTGATTTTCCTCAGGTAAAACTCCAGCTCCTTGCCCTCTAGCACATAGCCATCAGCTCGGCCACACTGGCCCGGTCTTGAAGCCATGCAAGCAAGAAGTTTGCCCTGCTGGAACTGCTTTTCAAGAAGGCTTGATTTTGGCATTCATTTTCCTTTCATCGTATTTCTTCTGAATCTTCTTTGACTGCTTTTTGTTTAGGATCCCTTCCTCAGGAGTCAGTTTGGTGCCCTTCTTTCAGCCCAGGGGCAAGGCATAGTGAAACTCCTAACACCGCTAGTACGTTGTGCTGCCAATAAGCACAATGCAGTTCTTCACCAGGGTCTTGGTTCGGACCAGTTCATTGTTGGATGCATTGTAGACAACATCAATGATCCTTGTTTTTCGAGTGCAACACTCGGAGCCCCACGAGAAGTTCCCCATGTCCAAGCACAAGGTTCCGTACTTCTTGTTGCCTCCCCGGACACTGACCGTGTGTATGCGGTGAGAGCCAATCTTCGTGTTGGCAGCCAGGCTCCCCAACTCGTACTTCTGCTTCTTGTGATAGGGTTTCCTCTTGCCGCCGGTCTTTCGGCGCTTGTGCCACTTGTCCCGAGAGATACCCATCGCTCGGCGCTGGCTGGAAAGAACCAACATTTATTTTCATCCCCAAGTTAATGTTTGTGGTGTTTTGGGGGTCAATACTGAATATGGTGCAGATCAGCAAAAAATTTAACTGATGACCTGATTCCTAGCTGAGATCACATAAAAATGTTTCTACTTTTCGTTTGTTTACTTTAAGGCAGAGAGAAAGAGGGAGATAGAGAGAGAAAGACCACAGCACCAAAGCTCTCTTCTGGTTCCTTCTGTTTTGTTTTGTCATTTCTCATATTACAAACGAGCTTCTTTTAATTAATTAATTAATTTATTTATATTTTCCTTTTTGTTGCCCTTGTTGGTTTTTTTGTTGTTGTAGTTATTATTGTTGTTATTGATGTTGTCGTCATTGGATAGGACAGAAAGAAATGGAGAGAGGAGGGGAAGACAGAGAAGGGAAGAGAAAGATAGACACCTGCAGGCCTGCTTCACCACTTGTGAAGTGACTCCCCTGCAGGTGGAGCGCCCAGTACTTGACACCTGTCCTTGAGCTTTGCGCTACATGTGCTTAACCCACTGAGCTACCGCCTGACCCCCACAAGTTTCTTTTTTCTTCTTTTTTTTAAAGATTTTATTTATTTATTCATGAGAAATGATAGGAGAGAGAAAGAACCAGACATTACTCTGGTACATGTGCTGCCAGGAATTGAACTCAGGACCTCATGCTTGAGAATCCAAAGCCTTATCCACTGTGCCACCTTCCGGACCACAACTTTCTTTTTTTGTAGTCTATTTAGTGGCATTTTTTCTTGTGTTTGTGTTTTTTTTTTAATTACACTGTTTGAATGACTCCAAACACACGCCATTGCTGGTGTGCCAGACAAAATACTTGTGTCAGAGGAGCTGCATTCAAGTGTGAATTACTGTGTTGTTAAAACCAAGAGTTCAGGGGGGCCAGGCGGTACCGCAGCGGGTTAAGCACACTTGGTGCAAAGCATGAGGACCAGCGTAAGGACCCCGGTTCGAGCCCCCGGCTCCCCACCTGCAGGGGAGTCGCTTCACAGGCGGTGAAGCAGATCAAAAAAAAAAAAAAACAACCAAGAGTTCAATGTAAAAACCCCATTGTCTAATATGAATCAGTATGTAAAAATGATACGCATATAATCTATGAAATAAGTTGATAATATGGAGTCTTGTTGGATAGTATGCCAGCTCCCCCTGGCTTCTGCTTAACCATATGCCTATATAGGGATAGATTTAATCCCATCCAAAGCTTTGGTCTATTTACATAAATCGCTTTTACATTTACATAAAGCACTCCCTCCAGGGCATTGGTGGTTCAGTGATAGGATTCTCACCTGTTGAATCCCTGTTTCTAATTGGCCTGTTCCAAACAATGCATCAAAATTCCCCTCTGGCTGATTTTGAATATTTTTTCCGCGATTGTTGTAAGCATTTGTCGCGAAAGAATGCCTCCCATTGCAGGAAGAGGGGGCCTGGGAGCGTAGCGCGAGTTACATCCCTCCAATCTTGGGGGGTATTAAGGTTCTGAAGCAGGCCTTATAAAATGGACCTGGTCCATGGGGCATGAATACCGTCATCCTTGATAGCCTGGCGTAGTTCCTTCAGGTCTGTGGCAGAATATGGATACCAGGCCTGAGGTTTTTGTCTGTTGGGGGCAACATTGACCGGAAATGTGTGGACTTGCTCTGATAAGTGTGTAGCGGTAGGAGGAGTCACCGAAGTGGAAGCTTCTGGACAAGCGGCCGAAGAAGTGGTTTTGGAGGCTACAGGAGAATTTGGACATGTGTCTGTCAAAACAGGGGTGGGCAAAGAAGCAGCAGGAGGTTCCGGACACGTGTCTGCCAAAATAGGGGCCTCAGGGCAAGATGCCAAAATAGGGGCCTCAGGGCAAGATGCAGAGGAATTAGGGTGGGTCAAGATCACGACAAGCCTTTGCTTCTTCTTGTTTTTAAGGTGCTGGTTAAGTTCTATGATCACTTCCTTTATCTCTTGGACCTCAGCCTCTAGGTCCTTAAGCCTTTTGAGAGGTTCCCCTATATATCCCTTAAAAGCTGCTATGATGATCAACAGGATATAAGGTGCAGCCCCGAGAAAAATGTCCCAGATATATAAAAATTGTATACTGGAAAAAGAATGCAGAATTTGGAAAAGATTTTCCATGGTGGAGAGATCTCAGGAAAACAATAAGAAAGAAAAAAAATCACAGTGCCTTAACACAATATTGCAGATACCCAAAAGGTGTGTACTTATCTAGGATGTCTTCTTGTAAATCTGCTGCTTACGTGTCCCTGTTCGGGCGCCAGATGCCGGGATAGCCTGAGGGTACTTCTTCCTGAGCTACTGCTCTCTGGGTTGGAGAGAACTCAACTGGAGCCGATCTAGGCTGCTGCGTGGGAGAGGGATCAGGAACTCGTGCCGCACTAACTTCGCAGGAGATACACTCTGGAACTCTCGGAGCCGGAAAGCAATTTCCAAGTGTCTTTAATCAGAAGAGCAGCTGTTTTTATACTCTCCAAGTAGGGTGGAAACAGGATGTGATATAGAGAGGGTGGAGAGAAAAGTGACTGGTGAAAATCAGAGTGTGACAAGGAGGGGGCAGAGCAGGCAAGAATCCTATCACTGAACCACCAATGCCCTGGAGGGAGTGCTTTATGTAAATGTAAAAGTGATTTATGTAAATAGACCAAAGCTTTGGATGGGATTAAATCTATCCCTATATAGGCATATGGTTAAGCAGAAGCCAGGGGGAGCTGGCATACTATCCAACAGAGTCTAAGCAGAAATACATATAAAAAAAGGTTATACAGGGCCAGAAAACATCTCACCCAATAAAATGTACACTATATCATGCTTGAGGACCTGGGTTCAAGTCCCCAACACCACATGGGAGCACCATGCATAGTTTCAGGGAAACTTCATGAATAGTGGAATGGTGCTGGGATTTCTCTCTCTCTCTCTGAAATTAAAAGGGAAAAAAAAAATAAAAGGGAAAAAAAAATTAAAAAAATAACAGTTGGTGAAAATGCTGTATGAGGAGGTTCACAGAAACCTGAACTTGCACTTCCTGAGGAGCAAAGGTGTGAGCAGCACCTTTCTGGAACATAACTACTGGGAATAAGGAGAAGCTGTTTTGTCTGGAAGTGAGGAACTGAAGGACAATCAGTAGAGAACACAAAAGCCCAAGTGAGGTAGTTCCCAGAGAGATAACCTTCGGAAAGGAGGTCACTTTGTCAGGCGATTGGTGAGGAAAGCAAAGGGCAAGTGTGCACCCTCCCCAACTCCATCATCACCTGTGAGAAGACCTCACCGCAGCCCCTCGGGTAAGTTTATCCAAGCCCTTCTCTAGGTTTCTATAAAACCTAGAAGCTGGCTCCAAGCAGAGATTGTATTCCTTCCTAGATTGTAAAGAGAGGTTAAGGGTCCCTATTAACTAAAAAGAGAGGAGGGGAAACTATAAAATGGCAAATAGCAAAGAAACCCCCAGGTAAAGGGGGTTTCTAAGAACTTTCTCAGATGTGGACAAAGGTAAGATTTTTCTGTTAGGTCCTCTGGGCTACAGCACAGACTTTTTGTGCCAGGGGTCACTAAAAGGTCACAAAAGTTCAACTTTTAATTTTTTTAATATTTATTTTCCCATTTGTTGCCCTCATTGTTTTTTTATTGTTATTATAGTTATTATTGTTGTTGTTACTGATGTCATCATTGTTGTTAGATAGGACAGAGAGAAATGGAGAGAGGAGGGGAAGACAGAGAGGAGGAGAGAAATACAGACACCTACAGACCTGCTTCACCGCCTGTGAAGCAACTCCCCTGCAGGTGGGGAGCCAGGGTCTCGAACCGGGATCCTTACACCAGTCCTTGCGCTTTGCTCCACAAGCACTTACTGCGCTGTGCTACTGCCCGACTCCCCAAAAGTTCATCTTTTAATGAGCTCCAGGCCAAATGTGGATGAAAGGGAATGAAGTGATCATTCTCCCTGATTTTAAGGTAACTTGGTTCAAGATGATCTCAGTGTCTCCAGCCAACTGTCAGACTGAGGGTCATGGGACACTTTGTGTGTGTGAGTATGATTTACAAAATTACAAGATAACAGAGGTACAATTCCACACCTTTCCCACTATCAGAGTTCTGTGTCCCCATTCCTTCCATGGAAATTGCAGTGGTTCTCCCAAGGTCACAGATATGGATTGATTATTATTTTCATATATTTTCCCATTTTTTTCTATGGTTCTGCCTTCTTTTCCATTTTAAGTCTCAGCTACACCAATTACTTCTTTCCTTTCTTCTTCTTCTATCTCTAGGTCCTGATGAAATTGAGTTTCAAAGCCCTCTAGTCATCTTCCTCTAACATTTCTCCTCACTCTGGGAATATGGACTAAAATTCTTTATGGGGTGCAGAAGGTAGCAGTTCTGGCTTCTGTAATTGCTTCTCTGTAGGACATGGACATTGGCAGCTTGATCCATATCCCTGGCCTGTTTCTATCTTTCTCTAGGAGGGTAGGGCTTTGGAGAGGTGAGGTACTGTGGCACATTAGTGAGGTCTTCTGCCCATGAAGTTCAGGATAGAGCATCAACAACTTGGTATTTGAAAGGCAGTAACTTATGGGGCAGGACAAAATATCTACTAAATAGGAACCAGAAAGTAGGAATAGAGCAGGTGTGAATAGGGATTTTAGGGTGGATAAAAGCTAGGAAGTATATTTTAGGTATATTCCTTAGGTCCCATGACTTTAGTGATTTTTGCCTAAGCTTGGTAGTTATGTAGTCAGAGTTGAGAATAGGGCTAGAAAGCTGGATCAGGACAGATTTAAGAAAACATATAATTACAATTAACTGTTTATCTCATCGATCTGACCCAGAGCCTATGTCTGTTCATATTTAGCACAGGAGCCTGTATAACCTCTGAGTCCCTGTCACTCTGAGTTCACAGTCCATGGTCACAGCTGGGAATAGTCTAGGCTGTATTTATTTCAGGACCAGTCTTCCTTGAGTGGCTAACCCAGTCTCCCTTCAGAAAAAAGTGGGACAATCTATAGGACACTTCTACCACCTGGTGACCACACACTTCAATTCTAAGACCTACATTTAGAAGCCAGGGAAGCATGCTTTGACAGAATGGAGAAAAGCAATGAAATCAAGTCACAGTAAACAAATGCCAGTTCTCTTTTCCCTAGAAATAATAACAGATGACTCCAGTGGCCATATTTCTCTGGATGAGTATATGTCTTTGCTGTGCTTTTTCACCTTACAAGGTGTACCCTGAGTCACTCTTGAACTGACAATGGTTGTTAAATAATAATTAACCAACTGTTCAACATTGGGACCACATAGCATCTTTCTCCTCTGTGGTCAAGAGAAGACTTTGAATCAGGCCTGTGAAGAAGCTGGAGCCTGGCTAGTTTGCTCCAAAGGCAGCGTTTGGTTTTGTTTCCCTAGTGTGATCTGAAAAGCCAAGACCTTGATGTATTCCTTCCTTTTAAGTCACAGAGAACCCTGAAATTCCTACATTAGTAATGAATTCTATTTCCTTTTTGAGTGTTCTCTTTGAAAATATAGGCACCTATTGTGAGGGGAGCTGTTAAGTCATTAACACTTTAGTGTGAATAACTGTTTTTAGCTGCTTTTTTAGAGGATCCTGGGAAGGGAGTTCAGGAAAGGACCCTAATAGGGAGGAAGGGGTTTCAGGTAAAGTTTTTTTCTAATTCTCCTGGAACCAACAAGGCTAGGGGGACACCCTAACCTAGAGTTTTGCCACTGTGACTTTTGAGTTATCTGTGGTAACTCAGTTCTCTCCAGTCCCCAGAAGTGTTGATGATGTTGAGGAACATTCAAAGTTGTGAGAGCCCAAAGGAAGAGGGTCCTTTAGGAAATACTTGCTTGGCTTTCAGCATTTTTTAACTGAGACAAAGAGAAGCCAGAGCATGGTCAGAGAAGTCATTTGGTCTTCTATTTGTTTTGTCTTTCTTGTTTTTTTAATGTGATTCCAGGGATCCAGTCCAGGGCCTCACACATGCGAGGTATGAACTTTACTACAGAGATACACCCCTCATTTGATACTTACATTTTTTTTTTTTTGCTTGCTTATTTGTTTGTTTGTCTTTTAAAGTAGGTACACCAAGGTTTGTGATCATTTCTACAGACAGAAACTATCCCAAATCCTAAATGTGGGATATTTGATAAAAGGAAAGAAACGGTGAAACCAAAAACTAGGGGATATTGATGAAGAGACCAGCATTTCCTGTGATAAGAACTCCCTGACACCGAGTGGGGCTGCTCCCTGGCATAGGGTGACCACACCCCTGCTTGCCATAGTTCCTACAGATCTCAGAGAGCCACTCACTGGTGAAGCAATGCTGCAGGTGTCTCTCTGTTTCTGTCTCTCTCTATCACCCCCTCCCGTCTCCATTTCTGGCTATCTCTATCCAATAAATAAAGATAATAAAAAAATTAAAAATAGAATAATAAATAAAAATAAAAATATCTCAATAATCTTCTTCTCCTTCTAATCTTTCCAGGATTATTGCTGGGGCTCCTTGTCACCAGGGGTGGCCATTTTTTCCATTTAATTAGATAGGACAGAGAGAGATTGAGACAGGAGGGGGTGGGAGAGAGAAAAAGAGACACCTGCAGACCTGCTCCTCTGCTTGTGAAGCGTGCTCCCTACAGATGGGGAGCTGGGGGCTTGAACCTGGATACTTGTGTGGGTCCTTGTACTTACTACTATGCACTTAACGAAGTGCATCATGGCCTGGCTCCCATAATTTCTTCTTCCTCTTCCTCTTCCTCCTCCTTCTCCTTCTCCTCCTCCTTCTCCCTCTTCTTCTCCTTCTCCTTCTCCCTCTTCTTCTCCTTCTCCCTCTCCTTCTCCTCCTCCCCCTTCTCTCCTTCCCCTTCCTTCCGCTTTCTCTTCTTCATCCTCACCTCTTTTTCTCCTTCTCCTCCTCCTCCTTCTCCTTCTCCTTCTCCTCCTCCTTCTCCCTCTCCTCCTCCTTCTCCTTCTCCTTCTCCTTCTCCTTCTCCCTCTCCTCCTCCTTCTCCTTCTCCTTCTCCTTCTCCCTCTCCTTCTCCTCCTCCCCCTTCTCTCCTTCCCCTTCCTTCCGCTTTCTCTTCTTCATCCTCACCTCTTTTTCTCCTTCTCCTTCTCCTTCTCCTTCTCCCTCTCCTTCTCCTCCTCCCCCTTCTCTCCTTCCCCTTCCTTCTGCTTTCTCTTCTTCATCCTCACCTCTTTTTCTCCTTCTCCTTCTCCTTCTCCTTCTCCGTCTCCTTCTCCCTCTCCTTCTCCTCCTCCCCCTTCTCTCCTTCCCCTTCCTTCCGCTTTCTCTTCTTCATCCTCACCTCTTTTTCTCCTTCTCCTCATCATCCTCCTTCTCCTTCTCCTCCTCCTTCTCCTTCTCCCTCTCCTCCTCCTTCTCCTTCTCCTTCTCCTTCTCCCTCTCCTCCTCCTTCTCCTTCTCCTTCTCCTTCTCCTTCTCCCTCTCCTTCTCCTCCTCCCCCTTCTCTCTTTCCCCTTCCTTCCACTTTCTCTTCTTCATCCTCACCTCTTTTTCTCCTTCTCCTTCTCCTTCTCCTTCTCCGTCTCCTTCTCCCTCTCCTCCTCCTCCCCCTTCTCTCCTTCCCCTTCCTTCCGCTTTCTCTTCTTCATCCTCACCTCTTTTTCTCCTTCTCCTTCTCCTTCTCCGTCTCCTTCTCCCTCTCCTTCTCCTCCTCCCCCTTCTCTCCTTCCCCTTCCTTCCACTTTCTCTTCTTCATCCTCACCTCTTTTTCTCCTTCTCCTCCTCCCCCTTCTCTCCTTCCCCTTCCTTCCACTTTCTCTTCTTCATCCTCACCTCTTTTTCTCCTTCTCCTTCTTCTCCTCCTTCTCCTTCTCCGTCTCCTTCTCCCTCTCCTTCTCCTCCTCCCCCTTCTCTCCTTCCCCTTCCTTCCGCTTTCTCTTCTTCATCCTCACCTCTTTTTCTCCTTCTCCTCCTCCCCCTTCTCTCCTTCCCCTTCCTTCCACTTTCTCTTCTTCATCCTCACCTCTTTTTCTCCTTCTCCTTCTTCTCCTCCTTCTCCTTCTCCGTCTCCTTCTCCCTCTCCTTCTCCTCCTCCCCCTTCTCTCCTTCCCCTTCCTTCCGCTTTCTCTTCTTCATCCTCACCTCTTTTTCTCCTTCTCCTTCTCCTCCTCCTTCTCCTTCTCCTCCTCCTTTTCTTCCTCCTTCTTAAAAAAAAAAAAAAAAAAGAGCCACTCACATTCCAGCACCAACTCCTGAACACTAATGACAATAATTCAAACAATGAGGAGTCGGACAGTAGCGCAGCGGGTTAAGCACACATGGCGTCCCAGGCACAAGGACCGGCGTAAGGATCCCGGTTCGAGCCCCCAGCTCCCCACCCGCAGGGGAGTCGCTTCATAAGTGGTGAAGGTGTCTGTTTTTCTCTCCCTTCTCTGTCGTCCCCTTCTCTCTCCATTTCTCTCTGTCCTATCCAACAACAACAACATCAATAACAGCAATAATAACTACAACAACAATAAAAAACAACAAGGGCAGACAGAAGTTGAAAAACAAGATCTGAAGAGAAAACACAAGTAGAACCTGAACTGGAATTGGCGTATTGCACCAAAGTAAAAGAGTCTGGTGTCAGTGGGGATGATGGGGGGAGAATACAGGTCCAAAAAAGATGACAGAGGACTTAGTGGGGGTTGTATTGTTATATGGAAAACTGGGAAATGTTACGCATGTACAAACTATTATATTTACTGTCAAATGTAAAACATTAATTCCCCAATAAAGAAATAAAAAAAACAAGAGCAACAAAAAGGAATAAATAAATATTTAAAAAACAGTGGTCCAGGAGGTGGCACAGTGGATAAAGCATCGGCCTCTCAAGCATGAGGTCCTGAGTTCAATCCCCGGCAGCACATGTACCAGAGTGATGTCTGGTTCTTTCTCTCTCTTCTCCTATCTTTCTCATTAATAAATAAATAAAATCTTTTTAAAAATATTTAAAAAAACAATTAAAACAATGATAAAAATATAAAAATAAAGTCATGACCAGTTATTTTATATTATCACGAGCCAGATACAATGTTAGTAATGTTATCCACTCAGTTTCTCTAAAGCTTACAGGAACAGTAGTGTGTATAGCTGGAGAGTCTTTAAAAAAAAGATTTATGGGCTAGGGAGACAGCATAATGGTTATATAAAAGACTTTCATGCCTGAGGCTCTGAGGTCACAGGTTCAGTCCCCAGCACAACCATAAACCAGAGCTGAGTAGTGCTCTGGTCATTCTTTCTGTATCTCTCTCTCATTAAAATGAAATGAAATATCTTAAATATATATATATATTTAAAAAAAGATTTATTTATTTATGAAAGAGCTAGAGAACACCCCCTTAGTCCTGGCATATGAGAGTGCTGGGATTTGAACTTGGGACCTCTGGGGCTTTTAGCATGCAAGTAGGTCTGGTAGCTACTGCTTTTCTCCAGCACTCAGCAGAAGAATCTATATTCACATTTCCCTCTTCATTATGGCTTAAATATAATGCCACTGTAGTTTAGGAGGGGTGGTATTTATTACCTCTTCGGATATATTTCTCTTTAGTCTCAGTTCATTAGAGACCCAGCTTAAAATAAACAGGCAACGATGTGGCTATTAATACAAACTATTGTATTTGCTGTCGACTGTAAAACACTAATCCCCCAATAAATAAATAAATAATAAATGAATGAATAAATAAATAAAGATAATATGACATTTGTAACCAAACTATGTGTCCTGTTTGGTCTCATCTCGAAGACTCAGAGAACATACTCCCAACCCTCTGGGCCCCGCCCAAGCTATTCCATTAATTCAGTGAGAGCTCTTCTCTAAACCAATTATTTTGCTAATTCATTAACAGCCATGATATATTTCAAAGACCAAGGTTTGTGCTGTCAGGTGGGGGGAGGAGGTGTTTCCACTCTTACCCACTATGAACTATGAAAACAATTTAAACTGTGCTTCTCTGGTTGTAGAAAGGGAGGCTTTAGGGGGAAATTTCTCAGGGATGGAACAGAACTTTTCTTTGAGTATAATAGCAACTCAACTGCCCTCAATTATTTGGAGTCCCTGCACCCTAGCTCATCATAGAGACAATTCCGCAGGCCTCTTCAGTGTCCAGTGCTTCAGGTAGACACAGGTGTGCTGCCCTCGATCTCTCTGACTTTTCTTTCCAGGGAAAGGGGAATGTGGGAGAAAATGACCCTGTTTTCTCAACTGATTCAGTTATTTTGGCCAGATATTAGTTTTATGATGTAATTTGTGTTTAATTTAAAAAATAAAACAACAACTACAGTAAAACACACACCCCTTCCTCATTCCTATAAACTAGAGCTGAGCAGTGTGCTCTGGCAATAAATAAATATTGTTAAATTAAATTAAGGGTCATCTCATCTACTTCACAGGTTCCTTCCAATGTGTTTTTTAAAAAAGACTCAGGGGTACACATTTTGAAACTTTCCTTTTCATTTGTTTCAGCTCCATTTTTTTGTTGTTGTAACTCTTGCTGTTAACATTTAAGTAAATGTGGTTTATTCATACAAAGAAATATTACGCAGGAAAGCATTAATAGACATGAATCACATGTAGAAACTAGGTTTACATGCATAAGTCTCAAAAAGTGTTGAATACAAAAAATAATAATAATAAGGCCTACCCAGGAGACAAAAATGGCCCAATAATTTGTAGAAAACTAGAGTCAAAGTTCTAACATGCATCTTGGAGTTTTCTACCGGTTTTTTTTTTTTTTTTCTATTTATGTAATGATTTCTGGTCTAATGGCCATGCCTTTGATCTATTTGGAGTTGACTTTTGTGTGTGGTGATGTGGTGGTCCAGTTTCATTGATCTACACATTTCAACCCAGTTTTCCCAGACCATTTGTTGAAGAGACTCTCCTTTCTCCATTTGATGTTTTGGGTTCCTTTGTTACCCATAAGTATGGGGGCTTATTTCTGGGCTCTCAATTTTATTCCATTGGCCTGTGTGTCTATTTTTGTTGCTATGCCAGACAGTTTTTTAATTTTTTAATTTATTTTTATCTTTATTTATTGGATAGAGACAGCCGGAAATCAAGAGGGAGGGGGTGATAGAAAGGGAGAAAGACAGAGAGACACCTGCAGCACTGCTTCACCACTCTCCCCCTGCAGGTGGGAACTGGGGGCTCAAACTCAGGTCCTTGTGCATTGTAATACATGCGCTCAACCAGGTGTGCCACCACCCAGCCCACCAGGCAGTTTTGATTAGAGTATCCCTGTGTATAATTTTGTAGTCAAGGAAGCACATAGCCTCCATTTTTATTCTTTCTCTCAGAATTGATTTGGCCTACAAAATAGCTCACCAGGACAATATATCTGCGAGGTTGAACTTGCCCCCACCATACTGGAGGAAGCTCTAATACTGTAGTACCCCCCTCCATCTCTCTCATCTATTTATGTCTTTCTACCTGAAAAAGGTGGGCTGGAACAATAAAGTCCCAGAGACACTCCTGACAAAAAAAAAATAACAAACTACAGTACAGAATTATCAATATCAGAAGAAAACTACCAAAGAATTCCCTAGACAGGAGCAAAAATTACTCACTCAAGGAGTGAGTAATTTTCTCTAATGCCGGGAGGAGAGGACTAAACTACTCCATGCCAAAGCTGATCCACAGTTGCTGGAGGAGCAGAAGAAGCAGCACCAGCTTGTCCTGTACACAGGAAATCCCTCTCTGGAGACCTGACAGGCCAAAGCTGAGAAACTAACCACTGCGACTCCAGTGGAAATTGACTGGGAGTCCACTCCTTCCAGTGCTGCTAAAACTTGATATTGTGAGTGGCACCTGAGTTCCCAACCCACCTAGCACTGGCGACTAAAACTACTGAAGAAGCTCAAGAACAGAAAGAGAAGACCCTTCTTCTTGCAGCGCCTCTCTGGTGCCCTCTACTGACAAATCGTTTAATAACATGGCAGCTGCAAAAATAAAATAAAATAAAATAAAATAAAATAAAATAAAATAAAATAAAGGACTCAACTCCGAGATCACAGGCCAAGCAATGAAGTTTGAAGGTAGCGAGAAAAGGTAAAATTGCTAGCTGACAAGACACTTAGTGTTTACAACTGTGAAAATTTTATCAAGAGCCAAGCCATAGAGTATGTTGTAATTATATTTTTCCTTCCCTACTGGACTTTCTGTTTTCTCTTGAATTAATAATTGACTTTGCTACTTTGTGTCTTTAAATAATATAAATCCCTCAAACTCGGGGAGTCGACGGTAGAGCAGCGGGTTAAGCGCACGTGCAAAGTGCAAGGACAGGCGTAAAGATCCCGGTTCGAGCCCCCGGTTCCCCCCTCCACCTGCAGCGAGGTCGCTTCACAGGTGGTGCAGTAGGTCTGCAGGTGTCTTCCTCTCCCCCTCTCTGTCTTCCCCATCTCTCTCCGTTTCTCTCTGTCCTATCTAACAACGACATCAGTAACAACAATCATAACTACTACAAGGGCATCAAAAGAGAAAATAAATAATTTTTTTTTAAAAAAAATAAGGGAGTCGGGCGGTGGTGCAGCGGGTTAAGCGCATATGGCACAAAGCGCGAGGACTGCCATGAAGGATCCCAGTTCGAGCCCCTGGCTCCCCACCTTCAAGGGAGTCGCTTCATAAGCGGTGAAGCAGGTCTGTAGGTGTCTTTCTCTCCCCCTTTTAAAAAAGTCTTCCCCTCCTTTCTCCATTTCTCTTTTTCCTATGCAACAACAACGACAATAGCAATAACTACAACAATAAAATAACAAGGGCAACAAAAGGAAATAAATAATAAAAAAAAATCTTAAAAAAAAAAATCCCCCAAACTCTCCACCCCTTACCCAGATCTTCCTTTCAGTAAGGAGTAGCATTTGAGGATCACATGGTCACACAAACTATGGTTACTATTTGAGGAAGCCTGTGCTCTTAAGCAGCAACTGCCTTAAAGACTACCATTCTAGAAAAAAAAAAAAAAACATATATTATGAAGCTGTTTTTTTTCCCTCTCTTAATGATTATTGCTATATCTGAAAAATATCCCTCATAACAAACGTACATAATTTTTAACTAGAAAATCCATATATGTTCAACTAACCAGGCAAGAGACCTTAGTCTTAGAAACTTGGTTTTATTTTTTTAATATTTCATTTATTTATCTATTTCCATAGAGACAGAGAAAAATTGAACGAGCAAGGATAGAGAGAAAGAGAGACATCTGCAACACTGCTTTAATGCTTGTGAAGTTTTCCCCTTGCAGATGGGTACCAGAGATTTGAACACAGATCCTTGCATATGTGTATTCAACCCAGCGTGTCACTGCCAGGTTCAAGAAACTTGATTTTACAGTGATATAATTTCTGGAAATTTAAATTCTTTAGTACTTTTTATGAGTAATGAGAAAACAGAGCACCAGTGATCCCAGAGCTTGAACCTGAGACCTTAGAGCCTCAAGCATGCTAGCCCTGTGCTATAACATACTGAACTCTCTTCCTGGTTCTAATTTTTGAATTTTGAATCAATTTAGGAAACAAATTTTGAAGTTCAACACATTTGTGTATTAGAAACTACTCACTGTTAAGACTTAACTGTGAAATGGTAAAACTTGTTTTTACAATATTAAAAAGTATGTTATATCTCATACACTGAACAAGTTTGTATTGCATCTTGAAATCACTTTCGTCACAAATACTTGTTTTGTTGTCATGCATGCTTTTTTTGAGTCCCTGAAAACACAATGCCAAACTACATGGTGAAAGACTTACTGAATTAAATGGACATTTTTATTCCGGTTGATTTGTTTAAGATTATTCAATAAATGTTGTGTCATGTCATTTCATAATTATGTTTATAAACAAATAGTATAAGAATATACATATATATATATTAATTGTTGAGCCTCCTTTATAAACACTTGTAACTTTACCCCAACGCTCGATTCCCAGATACATTTTCTGCTGATTTTGTTCAAGATACTGAGTTGTCCCTATAGATGAAGCACATGATTTTTGAAATTCAAATATCTAAACAGCTTTCCTCCACAGGCAGGCTTTCCGAAACCCACTGGTTTGGAAGATCAATAATGTGAGAACTCAGGAGTGTGAAAACTGAAGCATACGCTGAGACGAGCTGATTGTAACATGCCTCTCATGTCTGAAATATCAGGGAAGCTTAGAGTTTTTATTTATTTATTTATTTATTCCCTTTTTGTTGCCCTTGTTTTATTGCTATAGTTATTTTTGTTGTTGATGTTGTTGTTGGATAGGACAGAGAGAAATGGAGAGAGAAGGGGAAGACAGAGAGGGGGAGAGAAAGATAGACACCTGCAGACCTGCTTCACTGCCTGTGAAGCGACTCCCCTGCAGGTGAGGAGGCGGGGACTCGAACCGGGATCCTTATTCTGGTCCTTGCGCTTTGCACCATGTGTGCTTAACCCACTGTGCTACCCGCCTGACTCCCTGAAGTTTAGAGTTTTCTTTCTTTCTCTCTTTCCTTTTTCAAAGTTCATTTCTATTGTTGGTCTTTTTTCTGAATAAATGGGTTTCCCAGAGAGACTAAGTATTGCCTTATAACTCATAAAGAAATGGAAGGAAGAAAACAAATTTCAAATAGTCAATACAGGTCTCCTGCCTCTGTCTAGAGGCTTCTGTGCTCGCACACTCCTTGAAGCTGTCTTGGAAAAATAAAATAATTGAAGCACTTTACCTTTTCAAAAGCCACTTTGATCTTCAAAAGCCATCTTTGATCAAACTGGACTTGAGGATAATTAAAATTTGAATATAGAGTCAGAAGGATAGTTTACCTGGAGAGTGTGCCTACTTAGTCAAGCCTGACTTCACTGTGGAGCCTCTGGTGCTGTGGTATCTTTCCTTCTCTCCCTCCATCTCTCTAATCTCTTTCTCTGTCTGAAAAAGTCAGTCCAGAGTGGTGAAGCTCCAGCAACAACAACAACAGAAATGGGTGGGCAAGTGGGAGTGAGGGATAGGGGGTGGGGGAGTGGTTGTGTGTGCCCAGTAGAGCACATGTTACTATGTGCAATGGTCAACAGTCTCCGGCCCCAACTTGCAGGGGAGAAGCTGCTTCCTCTCTGGCTGATGGTGGTGTCAGGGATTAAAGCTGGGACCTTAGGGCCTTAGGCATGAGAATCTCTTTGCATAACCATTATGCTATCTACCCCCTTCCATACACACACACACACACACACACACACACACACACACACACACACAATTTCCAACTAGATTTTACAGGTATCTTCAATAATACGAACCCAATTACAAAGAAGACTAAAACAAAAATAAACCAATGGGACTACATCAAATTAAAAAGCTTCTGCAGAACAAAAGAAACCAACACCCAAAGAGACCCCTCACAGAATAGATCTTTACATGCCACCTATCAGACAAGAGGCTAATAACCTAAAATAAAGAACTCACCTGTTATGCATGTACAAACTATTGTATTTACTGTCAACTGTAAGACATTAATCCTCCAATAAAGAAATTTAAAAAAAAAGAACTTACCAAACTCAGCAACAAAACACACACACAAATAACCCCATCCAAAAATGGGGAGAGGATCTGAACAAAATACTCTCCAAAGAAGAGATCCAAAAGGCCAACAGACATATAAAAAATGCTCCAAGTCATTGATTGTCAGAAAAATGCAAATAAAGACAACAACAACCACTTTACCCTAGTGAGAATGTCATACATCAAAAAGGATTGTAACAACAAGTGCTAGAGAGGCTGTGGGGACAAAGGAACCCTCCTGCACTGCTAATGGGAATGTAAATTGATACAGCCCCTGTGGAGCAGTCTGGAGAACTCTAAGAAGACTTAAAGTAGACCTTCCATACAACCCTGCAATTTCTCTCCTGGGGATATGTCTTAAGGAACCCAACATGTCTATCCAAAAAGATTTGTGTATACCCATGTTCATAGCAGCACAATTTGTAATAGCCAAAATCTGGAAGGAACCCAGGTGTCCAACAACAGATGAGTGGCTGAAAAAAGTTGTAGTCTATATACACAATGGAATACTACTCAGCTATTAAAAATGATGAATTCACCTTTTTCACCTCATCTTGGATGGAGCTTGAAGGAATCATGTTAAGTGAGATAAGCCAGAAAGAGAAGGATGAATATGGGATGATCTCACTCATAGACAGAAGGTGAAAAATAAGAACAGAAGGGAAAACACTAAGCAGAACTTGGACTGGAGTTGATGTATTACACCAAAGTAAAAGACTCTGGGGTGGGGGGTGTGTGGGTATTCAGGTCCTGAAATATGATGGCAGAGGAGGACCTAGAGGGGGTTGAATTGTTATATGGAAAACTGAGAAATGTTACACATATACAAATAATTGTATTTTACTGTTGACTATAAGACATTAACCCCCCAATAAAGAAAAAATAATAAAGTGATATCATTACTTTTGGGACAATTTTTTTTTTTTTTTTTTACCTTTCAGTTATGTTCTTTAAACAGAGTGAGTTGTATACAGGGGGGCTCAATGTTTTATAGACAAGAAAAAAAACTGAGCTAGAACCAACTTATTCATCATCATCTTCCTCTTAGTCTTCATCTTCCTCATCCTCATCCTCATTCTCTTCTTCATCTTCCGCCTCTTCCTTCTTTTTCTTGCTTTTTTCAGCTTTGACAACTCCCTTTCTGGCTGCATCAGGCTTGCCTTTGGCTCAGTATTCAGCAATATCCTTTTCGTATGTTTCCTTCAGCTTAGCAGCCTTCTTCCCATAAGGCTGCTTGTCATCTGCAGCAGTGTTATTCCACATCTCTCCCAGTTCCTTTGCAACATCACCAATGGATAGGTCAAGATGTTCTCCTTTGATTTTGGGGCCATACTCAGAGCAAAACAAGAAAAAGGCCGACAGAGGCCTCTGAGGTGCATTGGGGTCCTTGAATTTCTTTTTTGTTTCCCCTTTAGGGGGGATATAAGTTTTTATTTCTCTTTCATAATGGGCCTCGTCAGCCTTTACCATGTCTTCAAATTTTCCTTTCTCTTTAGCAGACATGGTCTTCCACCTCTCTGAGCACTCTTAGAAAATTCTGAAAATTTGACTGAAGCATCTGGGTGCTGCTTCTTGTGCTCCTTGAGGCAAGTTTGCACAAAGAATGCATCTGATGACATTTTGTCTCTTGGCTTCTTAGGATCTCTTTTGCCCACGTTTGATTACTTTTGCTCCGCAAGGCACAGAGTCGCCCGGTGCCTGTGCGGCTCGCACTTGCCCGGCGCTGTCTGGAGCTCAATGTACTGCAATAGCTGTGAGAGCGGGAGCCAGACCAACTTTGGGGACAAAATTAATGGATTATTTTGCTATGTAAAATAAGTGAAGAGGTTAAAGACAATTACCAGAAAGTTTCACTCAGATGTAGAATAAAGATAACGAACAGGCAAGAAAAAAAAAAAGGAAGGAAAAGAAAGCCAAAAAACTGTTATGCTTAGTGAAAACCACGCAGGCTAGCAGAGAAGGTGGAATGGAGGTGGGAGGAATGACTACAGAGTCTGTTTTAAAGAGAAATGATGCTAGAACTTTGGTGGTGAGTCTTATGCACATATAGAGGTGTGGAGTCATACCCCTGAAATTGTATATGACGTAAACCATCATTAAACCAACTGGAATGAAAAATCCAATTTTCAGATTTGACCACACAAAAATCCAAAATCTTCCTGTTATGGAATGAATGCTTGTGTCATCTGCCCAAATGCATATATTGATGCTTTAACTCCCCAAAATGATGGCATTTGGAGAAGGTGAGGACTCTGGGAGGTAGTTAGGGTAGAATGAAGTCATGGGGATGGAGCTCTCGAGGTAGATTATGTGAAGAGACACCAGAAATTTTGTTTTCTCGCTGCCGTCTGAGGACACCACAGAAAATGCCTGTATGCGAGCAGGGAAGAGAGTTCTCACCAGAAGCTAACTGCACTGGCACCTGATGTCAGACTTCTAACTTCCAGAAGTGTCAGGAGATACATTTCCAGGGACTGACTTGGCAGTAGCTCCTCTGATAGGGCTTATAGATTACCATGTATAACAACCCTCCCCCCACCTATGGGGGCAGCTTCATGAATGGCAGAGCAGCGCTGAAGGCATGGCTTCTCTGTGCCTCTCTGTCCTCTCCCTCCCACCACACACAGACACATTCTATCTCAAACAAAATTACTGCAGGAAATGATACGGGAAATGCAACAATATAGTCCCAGCAATAAGCCTGGTTGAAAAAAATAGAAAGAAAGAAAAGAAAAGAAAAGAAAAAGAAAGACAGAGAGAGAAGAAATAGGTTTTCAACATTTAAATATTTTATTTATTTTCATTTTATTGAATAGAGACAGAGGAGTCAAGAGGGGAAGGAGCAGGGCAAAAAGATAATGTTTGAAACAAATGTGAAGTTTTCAATAAACACAAGGAGATGTGTTCTGTGTCATCTCTGTGATAAGCAAAACAATGACACCCAAAGAATTCCTATCCTACTTCTTAGACCTTGGAATATGTTACTTTACACTGTTAAGGGGATTGTACAGATGTGGCTGGGCTAAAGGGTTTGGAGACAGGGATATTATCCTGGGGTTAAGCAAAGCAGTAGATCCCCCACCTAGAATTTCCAGGAGAAAATGCGTGCCTGCTAGCACATTGATATTGGTTCTGGAAGGTCTTTACCCCACCCCTGCAGGAGCCCCTCAGGCATTTCCTGGAGCCTCAAGGCTCTATGAAACACTTTTTGAGAACCACTACTCTGGAAGAATAAGTGCGACTGGGTGGTGGCACACCTGGTTAAGCGCACACATTATAATGTGCTAGGACCCAGTCCCCAGGTTCAAATTCCAAATTCCCACCTCCAGGGGTAAAGTTTCACAAGTGGTGAAGCAGTGCTGCAGGTGTCTCTCTCCTTCTCTCCCTCTCTATCCAATAAATAATCTCCTTCCCTCTTGATTTCTGTCTCTACCCAATAAGTAAATAAAGATAATAATAAAAAAAAACATCAAAAAGTGGGGCTGGGTGGTAGTGCAGCAGGTTAAGCGAACATGGTATGAGGAGCATGGCTGGAGTAAGGATTCTGGCTCAAGCCCCTGGCTCACGACCTGCGGGGGGAGGGGTTTGCTTCATAAGTTGTGAAGCAGGTCTGCAGGTGTCTTTCTCTCCCCCTCTCTGTCTTCCCCTCCTCTCTCCATTTCTCTCTGTCCTACCCAGCAACAGCAATAACAACAAGGGCAACAAAAAAGAAAAAAAAAAAAAGGCCTCTAGCATCAGTGGATTCGTAGTGTAGGCACCAAGCCCCAGTGATAACCCTGGAGGCAAAAAAAAAAAAATTTAAAAAAGGATAACTGGACAAATGGACAAATAGACCAAAAAGTACAACATGAAGGTGTTTATTATGTAAGTGTTTCTAATCGATAAAAATCAGAAACATCAAAAAAAATTAGAAACATCACAAAAATGAGAAGCCAACACAATTTCTTAGACATGTGATTTGTGGGTCTGGGCAGTAGTGCAGCTGCTTCAGAGCACACAGTACCATGCACAAGCACCCAGGTTCAAGTCCCTGATCCCTGCCTACAGGAGGAATGCTTCATAAGCAGTGAAGCAATGATGTAGGTGTCTTTCTGTCTCGTTCCTTTCCTATTGCACTCTTCTCTCTCAATTTCTTTCTGTCCTACCAAGTAAAATAAAACTAAAACTAAAAAAAAGTTTAAAAAGTGGTTTATGATTCATTCATAAAAATATGTATTCTTGGGAGTCAAATGGTAAGGCAGTGGGTTAAGCGCATGTGGTGCTAAGCGCATGTGGTGCTAAGCACAAGGACCCGCGTAAGGATCCCGGTTCGATCCCCCAGCTCTCCACCTGCAGGTGAGTTGCTTCACAGGTAGTGAAGCAGGTCTGCAGGTGTCTATCTTTCTCTCCCTCTCTCTGTCTTCCCCTCCTCTCTCCATTTCTCTGTCCTATCCAACAATGACAACATCTATAACAACAGCAATAATAACTACAATAATAAAACAAGGGCAACAAAAGGGAATAAATAAATAAATAAATATTTAAAAATATATATGTTTTCTTTCACTTACAATGGGGTTATATCCTCTGGGGGGAAAATGGTAAGTTGAAAATGCATTGTATATACTTAATCTCCTAAACATCATAATTTAGCCAAGTCAACCTCAAATGTACTCAGAACATTCATATTTGCCCATACTTGGACGAAATCATCCTAGGACAGTGTTGGCTTTTTTTTTTAATATTTATTTTATTTATTTATTCCCTTTTGTTGCCCTTGTTGTTTTGTTGTTGTTGTTGTTGGATAAGACAGAGAGAAATGGAGAGAGGAGGGGAAGACAGAGAGGAGGAGAGAAAGATAGACACCTGCAGACCTGCTTCACCGCCTGTGAAGCAACTCCCCTGCAGGTGGGGAGCCAGGGTTCGAACCGGGATCCTTATGCCGGTCCTTGTGCTTTGCGCCACCTGCGCTACCACCCGACTCCAGTGTTGGCTTTTTAATAAAGTATTTGATAGCTTAAGTATTTCACTGACTACTATACTGACTGTGAAAAACAGACTGTGGTAATATGACATACGACGTCCCCAAACAGGAGCAACACAGTGCCCTGTAGAGAATGAAATGTTTGTTCCCGAGCTATGGTTCACTGAGCAGTAACACAAGAGAGTATTGTGGGGAGAGAAAGAAATCGTTCTGGACAGCTCTGAGCTCTTCAGAGACTGGACAAATAATCAAACAGCATCAGATGAACAGATCAGAGAAAATCAAAAAAGAAAGTTGTTAATGTCTCCATATGGGACTCAAAAATGTTGAATAACTTCACACATGACCCCAGACATACTTTTTTTAAAACAAGAACGTGAATGTTCACAGTGATATGACCATAGACCAGATATCCTCTTATATGTACTTATTTATTCAGGATATCCTCTTTTAAATAGCAGTCAAAATAGAATTTTAGGAAGAAGAAAGAGGTCAGAAAGATTATGCAAAAAAAAAAAATCACAGCCACACAAAGCATGCAGAAGCAAGTACTGCTTTCTCTACTGATTAAATCCTCCCTAGGAGAAGCCCACATCTATCTGTCTGTCTGTCTCTATCAGAAAGAAATTGAGAAGGAAGTGATACAAAGGGAGAAAGAAACACATACTGCACTATGTCACTGCTTGTGAGCTCTCCACCACCCCTACCCCGGCAGACAGGGGCCAGGGGCTTGAACCCGGAACCTTGAATAAAGTAATGTGTGCATTCTAATATGTAGGTGCACCGCCACTACCTCCTCCCACCCTATAAGCTCTAGTCCTCAAGGTCTTATAAGAGTAACTGTTTGCCAAATATGTATTTACCTATTTGGGGGATGAGGAGGAATAGTTTTCTCCACTGTAGCATCATACCAAATATTGATATTATGGGGGGAAAGATTAAAAGCTCTAAAGTTGGGAGTCGGGTGGTAGCACAGTAGGTTAAACACTCGTGGCCCCAAGCGCAAGGACCAGTGTAAGGATCCTGGTTCGAGCCCCTGGCTCCCCACCTCCAGGGAAGTCACTTCACAGGAGGTGAGGCAGGTCTGCAGGTGTCTATCTTTCTCTCCCCCCCTTTGTCTTCCCCTCCTCTCTCAATTTCTTTCTGTCCTATCTAACAACGACGACATCAGTAACAACAATAACTAAAATAACAAAGGCAACAAAAGGGAAAAACAAATATTTAAAAACTAAAGTTGATGGTTTTTACAATTTTTTAAAAATTTTATTTACTTATTATTGGAGAGAGACCGAGAAATTGAGAGAAGAGAGGCGATCGAGAGGGAGAGAGACAGAGAGACACCTGCAGCCCTGCCTAACCACTTGTGAAGCTTTCCCCCTACAGGTAGGGACAAGTGGCTTGAACCTAGATCCTTGTGCATTGTAAAGTGAGCACTTAATAAGATGCACCACCGCCTGGCTCTGTTTTTTTTTTTTTTCTAAGTAGATATTGTTTTCACATCATATATATATATATATATATATATATATATATATATATATACTTTTTCTAAAATGGAGACCTCAAATCTCATCTGCTATATTCTTACCTTTAGGTTCCTGATTAGTAAACAATTTGTTCTGCTTTATATCTTAATGATTTTTCAGCCACCAAGTTGCAGATACAACCATGATACCAACCTGACTTCCCTGGGTGGACGGCTCACCAATGTGTCCTGGAACCCCACCTCTCCAGACCCCTGCCCCACTAGGGAAAGACAGAAACAGGCTGGGAGTATGACTTGACCTGCCAACACCCATGTCCCACAGAGAAGCAATTACAGAAGCCAGACCTTCCACTTTCTGCACCCCAGAATGATCCTGGGTCCATGCTCCCAGAGGAATAAAGAATAGGAAACTTTTTAGTTGTGGGGATGGGATATGGCACTCTGGTGGTGGGAATTGTGTGATTGTACCCCTCTTTTTTTTTCTTTTTTTTAAAATATTTATTTATTTATTCCCTTTTGTTGCCCTTGTTGTTTTATTGTTGTAGTTATTATTGTTGTTGTCGTCGTTGTTGGATAGGACAGAGAGAAATGGAGAGAGGAGGGGAAAACAGAGAGGAGGAGAGAAAGATAGACACCTGCAGACCTGCTTCACCGCCTGTGAAGCGACTCCCCTGCAGGTGGGGAGCCCGGGTTCTAACCGGGATCCTTATGCCGGTCCTTGTGCTTTGCGCCACCTGCGCTTAACCCGCTGCGCTACAGCCCGACTCCCCACCCCTCTTTTTTTTTTTAAAGGCACCTGCAGACCTGCTTCACAAGCGGTGACCCCCCCTGCAGGTGGGGAACCGGGGGCTCGAATGGGGATCCTTAGGCCGGTCCTTGTGCTTTGCGCTACGTGTGCTTAACCTACTGTGCTACCGCCAGACTCCCTATTGTACCCCTCTTATCCTACGGTCTTGTTGAAACTAAACTGAAAAAATCAAAGTGAGTCATAAGCTGAGGCTCATCTGTAGTCTCTGATACTATGCATCTATTTGAAATGACAGCATGCATCTTCGCTGACATAAAACCAGTTATGCTCTTCATTGAGTAGGAAAATAGATGGTAACAAAAAATGAGGAGTATAACTCCATACAATTCCCACCACCAGAACTCCATATCCCATCCCCTCCCCTGATAACTTTCTTATTCTTTAGCCCTCTGGGAGCATGGACCTAGGGTCATTACTGAAGGTGGGAAGTCTGGCTTCTGGAATTGCTTCCCCGCTGAACATGGGCATTGACTAGTCGATCCATACTCCCAGCCTATGTATACTACATACTAAGATAAGTATTTAAAGGGAATAGATCAAAGCATTAACAGAGGTCATCTCTGGGTGGTCAGTTAAGATATCTTTCTCCTTTATATTTTTATGTATTTTTGGAAATAAACACACAATTCTTTTATAATCAGAAAAAAACTTTATTCCTTAGATAATGATGCACAACAAATGAATGAATGGCTAGAATGTGATGTGGATGAATATGAGGGTGTGATGGAATGTGGTAAAACTGACACTTTAGGTGTCAATATTTGAACAAAACCTTTAGAGATGGATGTCTTCATTAACAGCCTCTCCCTTCTGCTCAGTGCCCAGAAAGCCAGCTTTCACGAATGCCCTTGATAACTCTCCTGTCTTTGCCTTCCAGTTGTGTTATCCAGCAGAGATGTTATGAGTGAGTTCAGAGAGTTGGAGCATGACTAGGGTTTATTCTGTGAGTTCTCACCCAGGATCAATACCCAGGGTTTATTGTAGGCTACTGGTTACATCATCCTTCTAGCAAAGTCTATTGCTAGAGGCCTTAGAGTACAGTGAGCTCCTACCCCACACCCTTTCTAGCTAGTGGAGGGAAAGTTTTCTGCTTTGATTAGGTCCAGTGTCTCTTATTAGTTTGTAAATTCTATCCATAATTTTGCAAATTACCCATTTTGAGTGTGTCACCTGTTTCCATCAGGGATCCTGATTAATATGCTGTGTGTGTGTGTGTGTGTGTGTGTGTGTGTGTGTGTGTGTGTGTGTGTGTGTGACTATAAAGAGTAGGTCATTTCTGGAGGCCAAACAGTGGTGCACTTGGTTAAGCACACACATTACAGTGTGCAAGGACACGGGTTCAAGCCCCTGGTCCCCACCTACAGGGGGAAAGCTTCACAGATGGTGAAGCAGGGCTGCAGATGTCTCTCTCTCTCTCACCCTCTCTATCTCCCCTTCTCCTCTCGATTTCTGTCTCTATCCAATAATAAATAATAATAATAAAAGAGTAGGTCATTTCCTTTAAAATATCTTGTTGTCTACTCTAGAAGTCCCATTTGTTCAGTAAGTTTGCAACACACATCTAATCACCCAAATACAGGTACTAAAGAAACACTGTATCACTTTTCTGTAGCTCAGTTTGTGTCTCTGTTCCATTGGGATGGTGAAACTTTGAATCCTTCACTTTAGGACATTCTCCCCCATCTATTTGCTCTAGTTCCTTTCTTTCTTTCTTTCTTTCTTTCTTTCTTTCTTTCTTTCTTTCTTTCTCTCTTTCTTTTTTTCTTTCATTTTTCCTTTTCTTTCTTTCTTTCTTTCTGTCTCTCTCTCACTCTCTTTCTCTCTCTCTCTCTCACTCTCTTTCTTTCTTTCTTTCTCTCCTTCCTTCCTTCCTTCCTTCTTTGTTCTACATTTGTTTACTTACTGGAAAGAAGTTCCTTGCCCTGTCCGAGAGAGTCCATCTACCTTCACTTCCTTCTCCACCACTCATGGGCATACAGGGTCCACCTGCTATTCTGGGTTATCATTTTGACATTTGCTTAGTCAATGGGGCTGACCCATAAAGCCAGTATGATAATAATAGTTATTAAATTAGTGAAAAACATATTGTTTCTGATGTGACTGATCATCAAAGCACATAGTTCAAAAATGGTTTGTGTGATTGATCATAATCCCATCAAAAAGGTACAGTATCATGATAGATGTGTGTGAAAGGATGTTAATAGGGTTATGCTATCTTGGTTTTATCTTTCACACATGACACACAATTGTACAAACTTAAAACTTTGAGGAGAGGATCCAGGTGGTGGCTCACCTGGTTAAGTGCACCCTCTACAGTGCACAAGGACCCAGATTTAAGCCCCTGGTCCCCAACTGCAGGGGGAAAACTTCAGGAGTGGTGAAGTTGGGCTGCAGATGTTCTCTCTGTTTCTCTCCCTATCATCCCCTCCCCCTGAATTTCACTGGCTCTATCCAATAATAAATAAAATAAAATAAACATTAAAAAATAAAACTTTGAGGAGAAGAGTGTGAAGGTAAGTCTTTCTTTCTTTCTTTCTTTCTTTCTTTCTTTCTTGTCTCTTTCACCTTTATTCCACAACACAGTCAGCTCAAAGGAAATGAAAACACTAATTCCACAGAATATATACACCACAATATTATTCACAATAGCCAAAATATGTAATCAAACTAATATCTATTGGACAGATGACTGGTATCTATTGCACAGATGACTGGTTAGTTGTGGTATATATGTTCATGTTATGGGATATATTAGCAAATTTTGCTATCAGACATTACTGTACTCATAAAAATGAAAAAAGGGAGTAGGGCGGTAGCGCAGTGGGTTAAGCGCACGTGGCGCAAAGCGCAAGGACGGGCTTAAGGATCCCGGTTTGAGCTCCCGGCTCCCCACCTGCAGGGGAGTCGCTCCACAGACAGTGAAGCAGGTCTGCAGGTGTCTATCTTTCTCACCCCCTCTCTGTCTTCCCCTCCTCTCTCCATTTCTCTCTGTCCTATCTAACAAGGACGACATCAATAACAACAATAATAACTACAACAACAATAAAAAAGACAACAAGGACAACAAAAGGGAAAATAAATAAATAAAATAATAGTAATAAAAAATGAAAAAAACCTGTAAATATGTCTACATACACACACATACATACACAGAGCTATGGCTCCAGAGCCTCATACAGGTACACTACAGCACTGAGCACCCTTCTTTTAGTTTTCTAATACTCTCATTCTTGAATTTTGGAGGGAGAGAGAGTTAGTAAAGCACATTGGTACCATCAGTGATGCTCCCACATGGTTACTGGGTTCAAACCTAGCCTCTCGTGTATTATACTTTACCAGGCAAGCTATCTACTGCCACCACCACCCAGCCAAAAGAGCGTATATTTCTCTCTCTCCTCCTCCCTCTCCCTCTCCCTTCCCCCCTCTTTCTTTCTTTCTTTTTTTCCTCCCAAAATAATTTAACCCAAAGTCTCTCCCTTTGCACTTGACTGACTAGATCCTTTTAAGTCCTTGTTTGGTGAGGACTTGCAGATACCACTTTCTGCCACTAGATGTCTCTGAGTCTTAAGTAGCACAGTAGTGAGGAGTTTTGTCTATTTATAAACGCAATACCTACAGTTTCATAATCTTCTTATGTAATGCTGGGGGCTCAGATACAGTTAAACATCATCTGGGAAATGAGCAGGGACCCAAGGGCTTTATACCCCTCTCCCAACACAGGGTCAGGAGAGGAGAGAGGCTCTGTAGGACACTCTTAACTGACGTTTGTCCTTGCATCAGGCAGCTCAGCTCCGCCAGGGAAAACAAAGAGCTGCCTGCAGCATGTGATTAAGTGGATTAAGTGGAGACCAAATTATCTTTTTCTTACAGAACCAGCAGAGGAGCTAGTGGGCTGAGTAAAATCTCAGAACAACATTTCTCCCCTGCTTGCAGGCAACACTTGAAATCTGGAATGTCAGCCACCTGCTCTCCACCCCACCCCACCCCCACCCTCAGTGCCAAGGAAACTAAAAGCTGGCAAAAGCCACTGACTTCTCCCCAAATTCCAGCAACATGTCCTTAGACTTTTTATCAGTCTGTGTTTTCATGTATGTGTCTGCCAGACAATACAGGCTCCCAGAGGTGAACCCTGTTCACTGTCACATCCCTTTGGTATGGATCAAAAGCTTTCCACGCAGTGGACATGCAATTCGTGCCTGTTGAAACCAATGTGATGGTATGGAAGTTGTGAAAAGACTGATCAAATCACTCACCACAAATCCATTTTGTAATCTAAAAAACAAACAGAAAACCCTCAAATCCCTCTTCCCTAACAACCAATTGTTGTTAATATAATTCACCTTTCCCAGTGAACTGTGGAATCTCAGTTTAGGGCCAGGATTAAGTGGGTGGACTGGAAGAAATCTCAGCTGCCATATTTATGAGTGCCGTGACCTTGGGAAAACAATTTAACATCGATCTCAGTTCTGGCTTCTGTAAGTGGGAACGATACTATTTATTTCATAGACCTTTTGCTGAAGATTCAGAAAGTTAGTCCCAATTGCATGGTAATAGCACAACTCTTAGCATATGGTAGAAACTCAATAGAGGGTAAGAGTTAGGGACCTTGGGGCCAGGCAATGGTGCACCCAGTTGAGGGCACTTGTTGCTATGTGCAAGGACCTGGTTTGGAGCCTCAGTCCCCACCTGCAGGGGAGAAACTTCACAAGTGGTGAAGCAGTACTGCAGGTGTCTCCCTTTATCTCTCCCTTTCTACCTCCCTCTCCCTCCTCAATTTCTCTCTGTTCTATAAAATGAAAATAATGGCCTCTGGGAGTGCTGAATTTATGGTACAGGCACCAAGCCCCAGTGATCATTCTGGTGGTGACTAAAAAAAGGAGGACCAAATCATGAATGCTTCAAGTTCTCTTTGTAACTTGGACAGTTATCTAGACTCTCCCATCTCAGCCTCAGTCATCTCACCTGTCAAGTGGGAGGGTAAAGAGAATTAATTCTATATCCCTCAGGTTTCTCTAGAGGTCAGATCATCAGACAAGAAGCAGGCCGGCTGATGCAACAAACACCTGTACCTCCTGTATACATAGGAGAGACTCTGTTATTTTCAGTAAGTCACCACATGGTCCTGGACCTTAGCCACGTACCTTAGCCAGGGAGGCTGAGGAGATAATACAGTGGTAATACAAAAGACTTTCATGTCTGAGGGTCTAACGTCCCAGGTTCAATTCCCAGCACTACCATAAACCGGAGATGAGCAGTGCAGTGCTCTAGTCTCGGTCTCTCTCCCTCTTTCTCTCTCTCAGATATATACTTTTATCTCTCTCATTAAAAAAATCAAATAACTAAATAAACCCCAATGGAGTTCTAACGAGAGGGTATAAAAAAAAATACCTTGGCCAAGACAGAGGAATTTTTTTTAAAGAATTTATTTATTTATTTATTTATTTATTTATTCATGAGAAAGATAGGAGGAGAGAAAGAACCAGCCATCACTCTGGTACATGTGCTACCGGGGATCAAACTCGGGATCTCATGGTTGAGAATCCAGTGCTTTATCCACTGTGCCACCTCCCGGACCACGAGACAGAGGAACTTAAGAAAAGGAAAGAGAAGGCCACTCAGGAAGGTACCATAAAAGGCACAGCTGCACAAAGCATGTGGACCCAAATTCTGCCTTCTGTACTGATTAGATACTCCCTAGGAGAAGCCTCAGTCTCGAAGATAATCTATACTCTACCTTCAGGCCTCCTCCTGTGAAACTAAGTTTTTGTCAGAGGCATCATTGAAGGGTGGCAGACTTCTGCTTCCCTACAGTTGGTATGGAGAATGACTGACACATAAAGTGACACAGCACATACGAATAGTGTTAGCTTTAGTCTTTGCTACTTAGGGCCCTAAACGGTCTGTGTGATTACATTGACATTCACAATACTGGCCAACCTCTACCTTTTCTTTAACCTGTCACTTGTGTATGTTTTTATAAAGTACTTTATATTTATTATTTTACTTGAATTACAAAACCTGTTTCAGTCCAGGAGATTGTGATTAAACACGTGGTTCTGATCTGCTGACATGTTTGACACTTGTGTGATAGCTAAGAAAGGAGATAATTAGGGAAGAGAATGTGGGAGTGGTCAGGAGTGATCTGGGGGTTTATCCAACCAAGCCAGTGGTCCTATTTTTCCCCCATTAGTAGCGTCATTCATGACTAATTTCATTACAGCAAACATTTGAATACTCACTGTACATACACACAGCGTTGTCATAGAGTTTACAGAGGGACAAACAGTGATCTGTGTCAAGCTGTAATATATCAGTTTTTATCATTAGTGTTTTGACAGTGGTTTAAACATTTATAAGAGCTCAGTGATCCTGCAGGTGGAGTTGTGGATAAAGTACTGGCCTTTCAAGCATGAGATCCCAAGTTCCATCTTCTGGCAGTGCATGTATCAGAGTGATGTCTGGTTCTCTTTTTCTCTTTCCTCCTACCTCTCTCACAAGTAAATAAATAAGTAAAAGAAGTCTTTAAAATAAAAAAAATTGATGGCCCAGTGGTAGAGCACACCTGAGTTTAATCCCTGGCACTGTACATACTATAGTGATGCTCGGGTTATCTCTGCTTTTCCCCCTCCTTAATAAATAAATGCATAAATAAACCTTTGTGGTTATAAAATTCCAAGGGTATAGTTTCATACCTGTGTGTGTGTGTAAGTCTCTGAACTGTTCCCCAAAGTGCTTTAGTCATTGCTATTCTACGTACAAGTGAAACCATCCAGTGGTTGTCTTTTATCTTTTTTGATCTTTAGCATAATCACCCTCCAGTTCCATTCATTTTGTTCAGAAGGATGCTTTTGTTTGTTTGTTTGTTTGTTTTGTTTTGATAGAACAGAGAGAAATTGAGAGGGGAAGGGGAGGTAGAGGGGGGAAAGACACCTGCAGCCCTGCTTCACAAGCTCCCTCCCCCCCATAGATGGGGACTGGGAGGGATGGGATCTGGGCCCTTGCATGTGATAATGTTAGCTCTCAATGAGTGCATCACCACCCACTCCTACAATAGACTTATTAATTGCAACGCAGTATTCCATTCAATATATACCCTACATCTTCTCTATCCAATCACTCATAGATAGGAATTGAGGATGCTTTCATTTTTTTTGAAATAAGTTTTTACATATGTGCCAAAGAGTGGTATTGCTGGATTGTAATGTACTTACGCAAAAATATAAATATATCTGTTTAAATATTTATTAAAAGTATCATAGAGAAATCAATATTACATGCCTCAATACTTACATGCCTCTTCAAGGTTAGAATTTTTTTTGTTTTTTTTTTAAATATTTATTTATTTTCCCTTTTGTTGCCCTTGTTGTTTTTCATTATTGTTGTAGTTATTGTTGCTGTTATTGATGTCGTTGTTATTAGATAGGACAGAGAGAACTGGATAGAGGACGGGAAGACAGAGAAGGGGAAAGAAAGACACTTGCAGACCTGCTTCACCACTTGTGAAGTGGGGAGCCGGGGGCTCCAACCGGGATTCTTACCCCGGCCCTTGCGCTTTGCTCCACGTGCATCAAGGTTAGAATTTTTCACATGTGCGCAGTTTTCAAATTTTAAACCCACTTAAAAGAGAACATGAATGACTTTCTGATAGTCAGCACGATCCAGGAATTATTCCACTGACAGTGAACATCAAGTCAGCTGTTTGCTGACTGAACACTTTGCAAAAATACTCCACAGAGAGAACCCCAGTGAGGGACACTCTCTCACTCAAGCTGAAAGCGGGGCAGCTGAGGGATTTCCGCTTGGGCAGGAGCAGCCTGAGAAGACTTTAATGAGAAGCCACCTCCTCTCTGATTTTCCTTCAGTGCTATTTGGGAATACCTGATACCTCAGTGTCGGCTGAATTGCCTGTCCTCTTCTGTAGATTCAAGGCCAAGGGTCAGACACATAAACAAGAGTTTGGGTTTAGACTCCCAAAAGGCACTTGGTATCTCTCTGTATACACCACTACCTTGCTCTTCACCTGAAGTTCATGGTGATAGGAAAAGAGTCCAAGAGTTTGGGGGCATGAGGTAACAACAGGTCAATCGTGACTTCCTGAAGGGCCAAAGCGATCGTTGACTGGATGAGGGGTATGCCTTGCCATGTGTGCTAGCCCAGGTTTGAGTTTTGGCACCATATAGTAGGGCTATGGCACTGAAGGAAGCTCTGGTGATATGTTCTCTTTCCTTCTCTCTCTACTTCTGAATAAAATAAAAGTGACCTGGGGGTAGTGAAATCACACTTGCATGAGGTCCTAACTCCATACTCCCCCCCCCAAAAAAAAAGAAAGAAAAGAAAAGAAAAGATTACACATATGAATTGTAACTCTACTGAAAACCAAGGAGAAAGAAAGGAATGATTAGGCCTGTAGGCATCTATGCAAGTTTGAGAAGGGGTCTTATACTCTTGCCCATTCTAGAACTTCTCCTCACTGCTGGTTCCTGGTGCCCAGCCTTCACCCCTCTCCTCTCCCAGTCTGGGTATCTCTAGTCTTAAGCACTGGCTTGATTGGAGCACTAACTTGTGCTACTCCTGCTGCCTGGAAGAGAAAGGTCATGAGGAGGAAGGTACATTTCTCATCAGAGTTGGGAGTCCAGGGACCTAACATAACAGAGTGGTGCTTGTCAGCAAGTCTGTGCCACAGTGAGTGCTTTGTTAGGCTGTCAGGATCAAAACCAGAGGACTAGCAGGGCCTCCGCTGGGTTGTCTGATATGAGGCATCCAGAAGGTTTTGCTGATGCCAAGCCCCTTCATGCTGGGGCGGGGAGAGCTGAGGGGTGAGCTGGAGAGAAAGGACAGTCCCCAGACTGCAGCCAGGCTGACATGGCAGCCAAATTGAGGCATTCAGTATCAGAACAGTGTCCTGTCCCAGAGAATGGAGTATTACCTAAAGCAGTGATTCTTCCAGTATGCATAAAACATTTTTTAAAAAGCTTATACTCATTTCATTTTACTTTCCTCTTTTTAATTGTTGTTGCTGCCAGGACCACATGTCTTCAAGCAGACTTTTTGAGAGAGAGAGAGACAGATAGACAGAGAGAGAGAAATCAAAGAAGATTAAAACAAAAATTAACCAAAGAACTACAACAAATTTTTTAAAAAGCACCCAAACAAAAAGACCGCTCACAGACTGGGAGAAGATCTTTACATGCCACATATCAGACAAGAGGCTAATAACCAAAATATATAAAGAGCTCACCAAACTCCAAAAAAACAAACAAACAAATAGCCCCATCCAAAAATGGGGAGAGGATATGAACAGAATATTCACCAAAGAGATCCAAAAGGCCAACAAACATAAAAAAAAAAATGCTCCAAGTCAGATTATCAAAGAAATGCAAACAAAGACAAAAATGAGATACCACTTCACTCCTGTGAGAATGTCATACATCAGAAAGTAACAAATACTGCTTGAAGACATGTGGTCCTGGCAGCAACAACAATTAAAAAGAGGAAAGTAAAATGAAATGAGTATAAGCTTTTTAAACAAATACTGAAGAGCCTGTGGGGACAAAGGAACCCTCCTGCACTGTAAATGTAAATTGATCCAGCCCCTGTGGAGAGCAGCCTGAAGAACTCTCAGAATGCTGGAAGTGGACCTACCCTATGACCCTGCAATTTCTCTACTGGGGATATATCCTAAGAAAACCAACATGCCCATCCAAAAAGATTTGTGTATACCAATGTTCATAGCAGCACAATTTTAATAGCCAAAACCTGGAAGCAACCCTGGTGTCCAACACCATCAGTGACTGAGCAAGTTGTGGTCTATATACACAATGGAGTACTACTCAGCTATTAAAAATGGTGAATTCACCTTATTTTTTTAAAGAATTTATTTATTTATTCTTGAGAAAGATAGGAGAGAAAGAATCAGATATCACTCTGATACATGTGTTGCCAGGGATCAAACTTGGGACCTCATGGTTGAGAATTCAATGCTTTATCTATGGCACCACCTCCCGGACCACATGAATTTACCCTTCTTTACCTCTTCTTGGACGGAGCTTGAAGGAATCATGTTAAGTGAGATAAGCCAGAAAGAGAAGGAAGAATATGAGATGATCTCACTCATAGACACAAGGTGAAAAATAAGAACAGAAGGGAAAACACTAAGCAAAACTTGGACTGGAGTTGGTGTATTGCACCAAAGTAAAAGATTGGTGGGGGGGGATGGACGGTGTTCATATCCTGGAACAAGATGGCAGAGGAGAACTGTTATATGGAAAACTGAGAAACGTTACACAGGTACAAACTACTGTACTTTACTGTTGACTGTAAACCATTAATCCCCTAATAAAGAATAAATAAATAAAATAAATGAATAAAAATTAAAAAATCATATATATACATATACATATATATATAGGCATGATCTTCAGCTGTAAAAATCAGTTCAGGTCTTGACTTTTATTACAACAAGAATGAAACTAGATAGGGTCATGCTAAACAAAGTAAGCAGGAAAAGAGTGATAGAAACAAAGTGATCGGGAGTTGGGCGGTAGCCCAGCGGCTTAAACGCACGTGGCGTAAAGTGCAAGGATCCGCATGAGGATCCCGGTTCGAGCCCCCGGCTCCCCACCTGCAGGGGAGTCGCTTCACAAGCAGTGAAGCAGGACTGCAGGTGTCTGTCTCTCTCTCCCCCTCTGTCTTCCCCTCCTCTCTCCATTTCTCTCTGTCCTATCCAACAATGACGACATAAATAACAACAATAAAACAAGGGCAACAAAAGGGAATAAATAAATAAATATTAAAAAAAAGAAACAAAGTGATCTCATCCATCCTTGGGAAATAAAGACACAAAGTAAGGAAACAGGCAAATCCAAAGCAAAGCAAATCCTTAGATTCTGATCTCAAAACTGAAGTTAGCAGAAGGTGGAGAGGGGCCCCAATGAGTCTTTCTCACCCTCTTTTTTTTTTTATCTTTATTTATTTGCTGGATAGAGACAGTCAGAAATTGAGAGGGAAGGGGGTGATAGGGAGAGAGACAGAGAGACACCTGCGGCACTGCTTCACCACTTGTGAAGCTTTCCACCCTGCGGGTGGGGGCCAGGGGCTCGAACCTGGGTCCTTGCACATTGTAACATGTGCGCTCAACCAGGTGCGCCACCACCTGGCCTCTCTCCCTCTCTTATCCCCCCCTCCATCTCAATTTCTTCCTGTCTTTATCCAATAAACAAATAAAGGGGCTGGATGGTGGGGCATCCAGATGAACACTATGTTATAATAGAAAAATAAATAAAATGAATAAAATCTTTAAAAGGAAAGGAAAGAAGGGAAGGAAGGGGAGAGATAGGAAGAAAGAGAAAGAAAGAAAGAAAAGACAGGGAGAGAGAAAGAAAGAAAAAGAAAGAGGGAAAAGAAAGAAGGGGGAAAAAGGATCTAGTGTCTTTTCATCATTCTCGCCTCCTCCTGCATACATTCCAGGATTTAGTCTCAGGAGTACATGCGGGGAAGCAGCTGATCTTTGACAAACTGGAGGCTTCACTGTTGAGGCCACACAGCCAGTAGCAGCCTCAGGTGGCAGGACCTGGGAAGGAAGAGAAGGCTGTGTGCCTATGGACTGTGCTCCCTGACTTTAGGTACCGGACCTGCCAATATATTCGCCTACCCTGTCCAACGCTTGACGTCTCGTCACCCAATCTGGTCTCCTACGCCTACACTGAACTTCTCTGTTCCAGTCTCTTGGAAACAGAGTTGGCAGTCAGCTGAGGTCAAGAACAAACACCTCATCACAGACCCCTGCAAGCGTCAACCCGGCTTTGACCTAGCACGTTATGACTGGGCCCTCCTCAATCGCTATCGAACAGGCCATGGCCGGTGCGCCGCTATGTTCCATCGCTGGGGAGCCAGAGACGACCCGAACTGCCCCTGCGGCTCCAGACAGACTATGACCCACATAGTCAACGACTGCCACCTCTCCAGATTCAAAGGAGGTCTTGAAACTTTACATCAGGCTCAACCTGACGCTGTTGACTGGCTACGGAAGAAGGGCAAACGCTAGAAGAAGAAGAAAGGTGGTTAGAATGGAGGTTGGCGTAAGGATCCTGGTTCCAGCCCCCAGCTTCCCACCTAAGGGGAGTCGCTTCACAGGCAGTGAAGCAAGTCTGCAGGTGTCTGTCTTTCTCTCCCTCTCTCTGTCTTCCCTCCTATCTCCATTTCTCTCTGTCCTATTCAACGACGAACGACATCAACATCAACAACAATAAAAATAACCACAACAAGGCTACAACAACAAGGTCAACAAAAGGGGAAAAAGAAGAAAAATGACCTCTAGGAACAGTGGATTCATGGTGCAGGCACTAAGCCCCAGCAATAACCCTGGAGGAAAAAAAGAAAGGAGGTTGGTGCACCCTACACCTGCCTAGACTCTCAGGAGTAGCCAGTGTTTTAAGGAAACAGGGACATGTGGTTATGAACAGGAGAAAAGCATTTCATAATGCTGGTAGGAAGGCTGCTTCCTTCACATTTTCCAACAGCCCATTTAGGGGCCAGATGGTGGCACACATAGTTGAGTGCACATGTTATAGTATGCAAGGACCTGGGTTCAAGCCCTCTCAGTCCCCACCTGCAGGGGGAAAGTTTTGCGAGTGGTGAAGCAGTGTTGCAGGTGTCTCTTACTCTCTTTATCTCCCCCTACCCTCACAATTTATGCCTTTTTATGTCTAATAAAGATTTTAAAAGAGAGAGAAAAATAACACCCAACAGCCCATTTGCTCTAAGGTAAAAGCAGTGGGAAGGTGCCCTCTCATTTCTGAGGCTGCTGGGTAGCTGAGGGAGGCTTAATAGTTGTCATGGTGCCAAATATCACTGTGTTACAGAAAGAAGTGATACGGGAAAAAGGCCACGAGCCTCTGCATTTTTTTAATAAAAGAACTATTTTATTTTATTATTATTAGTGGACTACAAAATTATAAAATAACAGGGGTACAATTCCACAGTTTCCATCACCAGAGTTTTGTGTCCCCATTCCCTCCACTGTGATTCTCCCAAGGTCACAGATATAGGTTAACTATTATTTCTATAATTATCTGTCTATCTATATATCTATATCTCTCCCCGTCCCATTTTTTGTATGATCCTGCCTTCTCTTCCATTTTAAGTCACAGCTATACCTATTACTACTTTCCAGTGTTTTTTCCTTTTTCCCTCTTCTCTCTCTGGGTCCTGATGGAATTGGGTTTCAAAGCCCTCTGAAAACTTTCTAAATAAATCTTTTACTTTTTAATTAATTAATTTTGGATAGAAGCAGAAAGAAATAGAGTGGGAAGGGGAGAGAGAGGAGAGAGAGAGAGCACTTCAGCACTGCTTCACTGCTTGTGAAGCTTCCCCCTTTCCTCCACAGTTGGGGACCATAAGCTTGAACCTAGGTCCTTGTGCACTGTAATGTGTGCTCTCAATGAGGTGTGCCACCACCCAGTCCCTGCCTCTGCTTTTTTATTCCAAAATTGTTCCTAGAAACCTTCCTTGGATAATTAGAACAGATCCAATGCTCACTATAGCTCAGAAGTAAATTATTGGAGTCCGCCCTTCTAAGTCAGATATCACCATGTAGAATCTGGATTCCGGGGAGAAGCAGAGAGCCTGAGGAGACCAGAGAATCAAATTGTATTTACCACATAGTAAAAAAGTATGTCAATATTTTGATGACTCATGTATCATTCTGGGGAGTTCTACCTAAAAATTAATCCTTTATTCTGTGTCATCAACCAGAACTGGCCTGAGCACCCACTTCTAGACCATCCACTGCTCTGAGAAATGGGATTGCTATAGCTAATTTTGACTAATCATAGTTCATTCCTGGGGGGCAAAAGGAATGGGGATGTCTACCAGCTAACTGAATATAGCTGAGTGTATGAGCAGACGTGCGTCCTGTCATTCACCTGATAGTGATGGAGAGCACAGCATGGAGGACAGGGGGGAGTGACAGAGGGAACACAACTGTGAGTACCCGCCACTGGTTTTTTTTTTTTTTATGTGTTTTTAGATTTGACTTTTGAAAATAATTTTCATGTATTAATTTTTAAAATATTTGTATTTATTCGTTTTGGCTAGAGAAAGAGAAAAGCTGAGACTAAGAGGCAAAAAAGGGAGAGACACCTGCAGCACTGCTTCACTGCTTGTGAAGCTTCCTCCCGGCAGGTGGGGACCAGGGGCAAGTTATAATTTTGTAAATAAATATGAAGTCACTGCTGAGTTCAGTCTCTGGAAGAACATGACCCTGGTTCTCTTTCTTTCTTTTTTATTTCTTTTTTTTTTTACTCTGATTTTTTTTTTTTGGGGGGGGGGAGTTAATGTTTTACATTCAACAGTAAGTACAATAGTTTTCACATGCATAACATCCCCCAGTTTCCCATATAACAATACAACCCCCACTAGGTCCTCTGAATCCTTCTTGGACCTGTATTCTCCCCACCACCCACCCCAGTGTCTTTTACTTTGGTGCGATATGCCAATTCCATTTCAGGTTCTACTTCTGTTTTCTTTTCTGATCTTGTTCTTCAACTTCTGCCTGAGAGTGAGATCATCCCATATTCATCCTGCTGTTTCTGACTTATTTCACTCAACACGATTGTTTCAAGGTCCATCCAAGATCAGCTGAAAACGGTAAAGTCACCATTTTTACAGCTGAGTAGTATTCCATTGTGTATATATACCACAACTTGCTCAGCCACTCATCTGTTGTTGGACACCTGGGTTGCTTCCAGGTTTTGGCTATTACAAATTGTGCTGCCAAGAACATAAGTGTACACAGATTTTTTTGGATGGATATGTTGTGTTCCCTAGGATATATCCCCAGGAGAGAAATTATAGGATCATAGGGTAGGTCCATTTCTAGCCTTCTGAGAGTTCTCCAGACTGTTCTCCACAGAGGTTGGACCAATTGACATTCCCACCAGCAGTGTAGGAGGGTTCCTTTGACCCCACACCTTCTCCAGCATTTGCTGCTGTTACCTTTTCTGATGTATGACATTCTCACAGGAGTGAGGTGGTATCTCGTTGCTGTCTTGATTTGCATTTCTCTGACAATCAGAGACTTGGAGCATTTTTTCACGTGTTTCTTGGCCTTTTGGATCTCTTCTCTGGTGCATATTCTGTCCATGTCCTCCCCCCATTTTTGGATGGGGTTATTTGTTGTCTTGTTGTTGAGTTTGGCAAGCACTTTATATATATTGGTTATTAAACTCTTATCTGATGTATGGCATGTAAAGATCTTCTCCCATTCTGTGAGGGGTCTCTTGGTTTGAGTAGTGGTTTCTTTTGCTGTGAAGAAGCTTTTTAATTTGATGTAGTCCCATAGGTTTATACTTGCCTTAGTCTTCTTTGTAATTGGATTTGTTTCATTGAAGATGTCTTTAAAATGTGTGCGGAAAAGAGTTCTGCCAATATTTTCCTCTAAGTATCTGATAGTTTGTGGGCTAACATACAAGTCCTTGATCCACTTGGAATTTACTTTTGTATTTGGTGAAATATAGTGGTTCAGTTTCATTCTTCTGCATGTTTCAACCCATTGTTTCCAACACCGTTTGTTGAAGAGACTCTGCTTTCCCCATTTAATAGTCTGGGCCCCTTTGTCAAAGATTAGATGTCCATAGGTGTGGGGGCTGGAAAGCCATTTCTTTTTGCATAGAATAATATCCTCTTACCTGAATGGACCATAATTAATTGTGACCATATCACAATTTTTTTCATCTTTAAAATGGTGACCATTATAATAGTATCTATCTACCTCATGAAATTTTCCAAGAATAAACAGGAACATGTTGGTGTTTAAAACATGGTTTGACCATGACTTCTTTCTTACGGTGAAAAAAGAAAAAAAACATGGTTTGAAACATATACTACACTCAGCTAAAGACACAACATGTGCTCCTTAGGATTTTCCTTTGGTGAATTCCATCAAAGGACTAGCCTCTTAGGCAGAATTGGTCTGAAACTGTCGATGTGAGAATGTGTGTGTGTCTAAAGCCCCCGCCCCGTCCCCCTCCCACACTGCAGCCTCCACTCAGAAGTCAGTGCTGGAAATTCAAGCTGCCTGCCTTTTCTCTTCCTTTCAAGAGAAAGTTTATTTTTAAATAAATTGTTCCCTTCAGAGCAGGGCTTGGATCTCACTGTTTAGTCATTTTATTCCAAAGTGGATACAGTCGTTTACCTTAAGTTACCCCGGGACTGTGGGTGCTCCCCACAGAGCCCTCAGCATTCTTACTCATCTCTGCTGCTGTGTACCCTCCTCCGGGAGGGTACCCATTGGTTGCACAGACCCTCTGCTTCAAGGAGAACCAGGATTTAAAAAAAAAAAAAAAAAGACTTGTGTGAACCACCCTTTTAACATCTGATCTCACCCAAGTAAAAATAAAACCTTTCTAGCTCAACTCACCTCCCAGGGAGGGAGAAGCCTATTTGATCCCAGACTGAGAGCTGTGATTCTGCTAAGAGCCCAGCCTGCTTGGTGAATGTTTCCAGAAACCCTGAGTTTGGTTTGACTTGGTTTCATCAGCCTGCTGTTCTCTCCTGGGGAGGACAGCCTGAGATCCAGGCCACTTGTTCAGGATGTGGTGTGTGGAGTTTGAATGTGGGGTGACAGACTTCCTGTGCCAAGTCCTTTCCCTGGACCCTAAGGACCGGGAGGGGCTAGCTTGGAGTCCACTGTGGCTTCTTAGGACAGGAAACACATACTCTTTTTTTTTTTTTTTAAAGATTTTATTTATTTATTAATGAGAAACCTAGGAGGAGAGAGAAAGAGCCAGACATCACTCTGGTACATGTGCTGCTGGGGATTGAACTCAGGACCTCATGCTTAAGAGTCCAATGCTTTATCCACTGTGCCACCTCCCAGACCACAAAAACACATACTCTTTAACTGGATCCCAGTCCAGACCGCCTGCCCAAGCTGTTCTGTAGGCCATTCCCCTACAGATAAAGTTTCTTTGCTATGGTTTGCCTGTAAGATTTTCCTATTCTCTTTCCAAATATTTCCCTATAAAGGAGGCCCATGAGGAGAGATGGGTCTCTTCATGGAACCAAACTGCAGACCGGGCAGAGACTGGGCCCCTGACATACTTCTCTGGGACTGATGGGAGAGTCTGGGGACCCAAGAGTGCTTGTCTCTGGTTATCCATTGTTCTCTTCAAGTTGATTACCCAGTGAGATATATTGCTTAATCCATGGCACATAAAATGTGGGATTCACCTCAATCACTTCTAGGCAAGTGGGGGCCTAGAAGGGCTTCTCCTTGCTTGGCACTGCCAGGCAGGGCCTGCTGAAGCCTATTCTGGCTGGGCAAATGATGTGTACAACAGAACAGGGATTCCACCCCATCTGGTTTCCCTTTTCTTATTTACTTTTTTATATTTATTTTATTTATTCCCTTTTGTTACCCTTGTTGTAGTTATTATTGTTGTTGTTACTGATGTCATTGTTGTTGATGTCGTTGTTGTTGGATAGGATAGAGAGAAATGGAGAGGGGAGGGGAAGACAAAGAGGGGGAGAGAAAGATAGACACCTGCAGACCTGCTTCACCGCCTATGAAGTGATTCCCCTACAGGTCGGGAGCCGGGGTGTCGAACCAGGATCCTTATACCGGTCCTTGCGCTCTGCGCCACGTGCACTTAACCCGCTGCGCTACCGCTCGACTCCCACTGCTTTCCCTTTTCACAGAGACATCAGTGTCTGCTGAGCAAATAGCAGTGTCCCCAGTTGTAACTGGCTTTGCTAGAGAAGAAAGGCTGCTTGGTGGCCTGAGAGATAATATCACAGCAAAACTTGTATGTGAAAGGTCTCAGGTTTGATCCCAGGTACTACCAGTAGCCAAAGCTAAGTGGTGCAAGGTGAAAGAAGAAAAAAAGAAGGAAGGATGGAAGGAAGGAAGGAAGGAAGGAAGAAAGAAAGAAAGAAAGAAAGAAAGAAAGAAAGAAAGAAGAGAGGAAGAAAGAAAAGAGAAAAAGAAAACAGAAAAAGAAGGGGCTGGGTGATGATGAACCCAGCTGAGCATACATGTTATATATAATGCACAAGGATACAGGTTCAAGCCCCCAGTCCCCATCTGCAGAGGGAAAGCTTTGTGAACAGTGAAACAGTGCTACAGGTCTCTCTCTCCCTCCCTCCCTTTCTCTCTCTCTCTCTCCTTTCCCTCTTGATTTCTGGCTGTCTTTATACAATAATTAAATAAAAATAATTTTAAAAGTTAAAAAAAAAAGAAAAGAAGGAAGGAAGCCAGACTTCTTGGCATTGCACATTGATGCAGAAAGTATCCCAGATCCTGTAAGAAGGTAGCCATCATGAAGGAAGGGAAGCCCAAGTTCAGCGCCATATTAGAAATGTACCCTGTACCCAATAGATGATTCACCTGCCTTCCCGTACACACTAGTTAGGCACAATTATCTCTGGTTTACAGAGGGTGGAACTGAGGTACAGAGAAGTTAAATGACTTGTCTCAGGTCACTTGACCAATAAGTGATGAAACTGGAATTTAAAGTAATTTGACTGCAGAGCCTGTTTCACCCCTGTTGTGTTGTTTTATGAAATCAATACGAGTGGGTAACTACCAAGACTAATAAGCAGCTTTTTTATTTTACTTTATTTTATTTTAATTTCTTTATATATATTTATTTTCCCTTTTGTTGTCCTTGTTGTTGTAGTTATTATTGTTGTTGTTGATGTCGTTGTTGTTAGATAGGACAGAGAGAAATGGAGAGAGGAGGGGAAGACAGAGGGGAGAGAAAGATAGACACCTGCAGACCTGCTTCACCACCTGTGGTGAAGTGACTCCCCTGCAGGTGGGGAGCCGGGGAGCTAGAACCGGGATCCTTACGCAGGTCCTTGTGCTTCGCGCCATATGCACTTAACCCGCTGCGCTACCGCCCAACTCCTAAAGAGCAGCTTTTAACAACATAGGATAGCATGAATGATGGTGGTGGTTGTGGACCAAAGCAAATTTCTTTTTAGAAGTCAGGGAGGAATATGGCCTCTGGAACCAGAAAATGCACGAATGAGCAATTGAATGAATGTACCCCCTTTATTATAATTAGAACTATCCTGCACAGCCTCCTTGACTTTCTATTTTTCTCACACCCAGTCAACCAGTTCATAAGGACTTTTTTTTCTTTTGGTGAAAGCAGGACCTCACTATTCCAAGCTACTGGATTTTGTTTGTTTGTTTGTTTTTTCCCATTCAGATATAGAGGAGAGAGAATATACTAACAAAGGTCAAAAGCTAGGAATTTGACTTTTCCTTCTGTAATATTTACCATCTCTTCCCTGAAGTGTGCTACTACCTGAACAGGGGTGGCAACCCTTGGTATCAGCATGTACATGTGGAAATACCAATTCTTAGACTCTCAAATCTTACCCTTTCTTTTTTTATTATTATGTTTACTTATTTATTGGATAGAGACAGCCAGAAATTGAGAGGGGAGGGAGTGATAGAGGAGAGAGACACCTGCAGCCCTGCTTCACAACTTGTGAAGCTTTGCCCCTGCAGGTGGGGACCAGGGACTCAAACCTGGGTCCTTTTGTACTGTAACATATGTGCTCAGCCAGGTGCGCCACCACCCAGTCCCATCTTACCCTTTCTTTATGCCGGTGCCACATGCGCTTAACCCGCTGTGCTACCGCCTGACTCCCGATCTTACCCTTTCTTGAGCAAAGGTTATCAAAATGTGGTCCTCAGAGCAGAACTCTGATGTACACTAAGGTTTGAGAACCCTGGATCTCTCTCTGTACTGCAAACTTGAAATCCTTCTTACTTTTTGTTTCCTCTATTTCCTCCTTCCAGATGTTTCTCAGGAGTCTCTATCATTCTTCTTCAAAACATTCTACCTCTGAATACATCCAATTATCACAATGAACCTTGTGACATGCCCTTCTAGAACTATTGATATCTTTACTGTTAATGACTTATTTTAAAAATTTTTTAATTATCTTTATTTATTGGATAGAGACAGCCAAAAATTGAGATGGTAGGGGAAGATAGGGAAAGAGAAAAAGACACACCTGCAGTACTGCTTTACCACTCACAAAGCTTTCCCTTTGCAGGCGAGGACCAGGGACTTGCACATTGTAACATGTGCGCTCAATCAAGTGTGCCATCACCCGGCCCCATGCTAATGACTTCTTATTCATTTAACTTTTTGCATATGAACGTGTCGCCTCTGTAGTAAACCAAGAAGTGTTTTACAGATAAGGATTTTGTCTTAAAACATCTCTGCAGACTTTCTGCCTTGAATCAGTTTCCTAGAGGGATTATGAGAATGATTTCAAATCTGGACTTTTTGCAGCTGTATCCTATGGAAAGTCCTGTCAGGGACTTGGGGAGCAAGACCAGAGATGAGCAGCTGACTAAGCAAGGCAAGACTCAGGCCATTGCTTTTAAGGCGCATAAATTACACCTCATTTGAGGCAAAGGACTGGCATTTTGTCATGTGAATTGACCATGGCTGTGGACCACACTGAAGTGTGCCACTTCCTGAATTAGGAGAGGCACCCAGTGGTCAGAGAGGATGACAGCTTTGCTGCTTCTACCCACCAGGTATGCCAGCTGTGGGGGTGAGTGTCCTGACCCAGGCAAGGAGGACTGTGTTATACAAAACAAGTTCATGGATGGGACAACATCCCATGTAGCAAACAGAAAGAGTTACAGAAAGAAAAATGCATTTCAGAACTTGAGAAAGGAATATATGTATAAGTATATATCCCATACCTATGACCTTGAGAGAACTGTGGAAGTTACTGTTGGAGTGGGGTATGGACACAGAACTTTGGTGGTGAGAGTGGTGGAGAATTATACCCTACTATCTTATAATCTTGTAAATCACTATACATATATTAGAAAAAGAAAAATGTATTTTAATGAATGGGGGAAAATGGTGGTAGTAGTAATTTCAGACTTAGGTAACCTACCTGCAGGGGAAAAAGAAGCTTAATGTGGCAGATTATCCCACTGGTGCTGATGCCCCCCAAATCCAGACTAGCCAGTAAAGATTACATTCTAGAAGAAGAAGAAGAAGAAGAAGAAGAAGAAGAAGAAGAAGAAGAAGAAGAAGAAGAAGAAGAAGAAGAAGAAGAAGGAGAAGGCTACAAGTGCAATCAGTCTTGATTTGGTGACTTAGCATAAGTGACTCCATTCTGATGTGCTACTTCTTTTTAACAACACTCTAAGAGGATGCCACTGTGTGAGTTAGCTTTCTAGTCCTTATAACTGCTGCAGACAGATATCATCGAATGGTCTAAACAGTTCATGCTTCTCATATATGGCAGAACAGGTAGACAAGGGAATGTGGAAGGTGAGAATGGAACCATCTGGAATCACTGAGAAGCAAGAGAAGTTACAGCCCCAAGTACCATCACCATCCTTGAATAAGTGCAATTTCTGTGTTTCATCTGGAGCATGAGTCATTTCTCACTTTCTTCCCCTCATCCTCCCCAAAGTCCAAGTCAACCAAAAAGCATCTCCAGATGGCTCACCCACGATTAGGTCTTCTTTGATTGTTCCAGGAGGATTAATTAGTCACCACCACGAGTATGAAGACCAAATCAAGAGGCAAGATGGCAGAGAAAAAGAGAGGGAGGAGAGACTCGCCTGCTGATTCGACTGCACAGAAGGGCCTGTGGATCACACAGATGGCACGTCACTCAAGAACTCTGAGAAACGCCAACGTTGGGTTGAACCAGGTGTGTTCAGCAGTCCGGCTCCATGAGTCACAGCCCTGGCTGCACACTCAAACCACCTGGAGAGCCTTAAAGACTCCCCCTGCCTGGGCTTTGCCCTGAGCTTCTGATGTAAGTGGTTCATTAGAGCATGGGGATCAACATTTCTTTTTCTTTTTTTAAACTCCCTGAATGATTTCAATGTGCATTTAATGGTGAAGAACAATATTGTAGTACTTGCAATTTATCTGAACTGTGATCAGAGTGGGTTGCTTTACCTTCATTTATTTCTTTCATTCTCCTTTTCATTTTGTTGGAAGTTGGGTCATGGTTTCCAGTATTGTTGGCATATGGGCCCAGTTTCTCACCTCCCTGAGGTAGGTGTCTGCAGGGCACTCTCACTCCCAACTTAGGCCCTTTTCCATCATCATGCACCAGGACCCCAAGGCCATCACCCCCATTTATTTCTTATCTACTTGCTCAGTCCTGCATGTGACATGATGCAGAAATCAAAGAAAGATGCCGCTGGAGAGAGGAAATGATGTGGGGAATCAAATGGTTTGAGTTCAAATTCTCACTGCTGTTTTCCTGCTGTGTGTCTTTGGGCATCTCATTTAAATCAGCTGGCTCTCAGGTTTCTCAGCTCTAAAAATCTAGAGTGCAGAGCTGGGGAGATAGTTGAGTGGGTAGAGAGTAAGACTTGCATGCATGAGTTCCCAAGTTCTAACCCTGGGACTGCTTATGACAGAGAAATACTCTGGTCTCTTTCTCCCACCCCCTTGCTTTCTCTTTCTCTCTCTCTTCCTCTCCCTCTCTCTCTCTTAATGCTCCATGTGTGAATGGGATATATCATAAAAGATATATGTACTCCTATAGAGCTGCTTTGAAGCTCTACTTATATGAGCCAATATATGGAAATAACCCAAGTACACAATGATGGATAAGTGAATAAAGAAGACATGATGAACACACACAGAGAAGAGAGAGAGAGAGAGAGAGAGAGAGAGAGAGAGGAATACTACTCAACTATAAGAAAAGGTGAAATAGGGAGTCGGGCGGTAGTGCAGCAGGTTAAGCACACGTGGTGCAAAGTGCAAGGACCAACCCCAAGTAATGCCATTTGTGCCAACATGAATAGAACTGGAGGGGATAATGGTAGAAAAAATAAGTCAGAAAAGATAAACATAAAGATAAATGGGTAATCCCATTCACACATGGAACATTAAGAAACAAAGCCAAGGATTAGACAAGTCAAATGAAAATAATACCTTGAATTCTGACTGCAGAGATGAGCTTACCAGAGAAAGTAGGGATAAAAAAAAGTGGAGTCTGGTGGTAGCGCAGTGGGTTAAGCACATGTGGCACAAAACACAAGGACCAGTCTAAGGATCCCGGCTCCCCAACTGCAGGGGAGTCGCTTCACAGTGGTGAAGCAGGTCTGCAGGTGTCTATCTTTCTCTCCCCTTCTCTGTCTTCCCCTCCTCTCTCCATTTCTCTCTGTCCTATCCAACAACAACGACATTAATAACAACAACAATAATAACCACAACATAAAAAGGGCAACAAAGATGAATAAATATTTAAAATAATAATAATAATAAAAACATTCTAAAAAGTGGAGGATATCCAATGGGTCATGGAAAGATTATTTTGTTTGGTTGTCTGAGTGGTGTAGTAACATATATTTGATGAAGTATGAAACTGTACTCTTAAAACATATACAATTTTGTATACCAACCTTACCACAATTAAAAACTTTAATTTAATATAAAAGAGGGAAGGTGTGAGAGTACTTATTGATTTCCAGACTTGGTTTTGAGAAACTGAACCCTCATGGTGAAGGTATTTTGGTTGAAGGAGACTCTTATCCTTAAGAGACTTCTAACCCCCTCCCCAAAAGGAAAGATCCCAGCATAATTCCAGTGGACCTACTTGAACTCTACTGTGCTAGAAGATCTTCTCCGTGGAGTCCTGCTGTAAAGCCGTGCAGTCCTGTTTCTCACTTGCTATGGACAACCCCTCTGAGCCTTACTTCCTGTACTGAGATGCTTAGTGAATGCTTTAAGAGAATGAGTAGGAATAGTTCCTGGATCTTGTCCACCAGGCATATTTTCCTCTTAAGTGCATTGCTACTTCCTCCTCCTCTCTCTCTCTTGCATCTAATAATTTATTAGTTCTACTTGGCAAGTTGTGTTCAGTTCCAGTTCTCTCTGCCAACTTCTTTCTTCATAGGATGAACTGGCCTTGAGGACAATGATGCATAAATTCACTGGGAATTCTAAAAAAGGGAGGGACTTTCCAAAGCATATATTTCTGTGATTTCCACAACTGTTCTCTACCAGAGACTTTTAAGAGGTTTCACTCAGTCCTGACCTGGGAGAGTCCTTCCTGTTCTCTCCACTAAACATGCTCCAGACCCCATTAAATGAAGAGGAGACAGGCTGTTTCCTAACTGATGCTGACTTTATTAAATTTTTATCCTTGCAAGTTATTACAGGGCCTAAATCAAAACCAAAAGGTTACGGCTACAGGGAGAATTAAAGAGTTGTTTCCAATTACTCTAATTAGTTTGTCTCCTTAGAAGCCAAAATGGGGTAGATGTGCCAGAGCTCTAGTTGCCTATGAAAGATAAAGGGAGGAAGATCTCAAGTAGGTGGGGAGAGGTCTCATATACTTAAGAGAGAATAAGAGTAATAGCAAAGAGGATCACCTGAGAACACAAGATTAAACTAGGATCACTCCAAGAACCCACCAAGCCACAGGTGAGTGCAAACAGGTGTGGCTCATGGGCAGAGAGACTTAAGGAGAGATTCCTGGGGCTAAAAGTCTATATCTACTCAGGAGAGGCTGGTACATCTGGAAGTCTGCCCGTTAAAACGCCACCTCTGGTTTAATCAACAAAAACTGCTGAAGGGAGGAGAACTTAAGCCTCACCAATTTACAACTGTGGGTCTCCACTACTGCTGCCCTTCAGGGGCTAGAACAGCAACAAGGAAGCCTTAGACTGACAAAGTGAGGCAGAGAGCTGGCTGGGTGACTCAGGAGAAACTACACTCCCGGTGGTCAGGAGGTGTGGCTATATAGTAGAAGCCTCTTCACATCGTTCTCATCATAAATTAGGAAAAAGGGTAAATAATTCCCTCAGAAATCAACATTTATTCAGAAGCACAATTCCACAGAGTTAAATTTTCATGCCTGAGGCTTTGAGGTCCCAGCTTCAATCTCCAGCACCATCATAAGTCAGAACTGAGCAGTGCTCTGGTTTTGCTTTCTCTGTCTCTCTCTCTCTCTCAAATAAATAAAATATAAAAGAGAAGAAAATGAGGGGCTGGGCAGTAGCATAGCGGGTTAAGCGCATGTGGCGCAAAGCACAAGGACCATCGTAAGGACCCCAGTTCAAGTCTTGGCTCCCCACCTGCAGGGGAGTCGCTTCACAGGTGGTGAAGCAGGTCTGCAGGCATCTGTCTTTCTCTCCTCCTCTCTCCATTTCTCTGTCCTGTCCAACAATGACAATATCAACAACAACAATAATAACAACAATAACAATAAAACAACAAGGGCAACAAAAGAGAAACTAAATAATAATACAAATTATTTTTTCAAAAAAAGAAGAAAATGTAAGGCAAAGAGAGGCAGAAAGAAGGACTAGTGGTGGAGGCATGCAGTCTGGAGCAGGATTCCCCAGCACTCTGGAGCAAGGCCCTAAGAGCTTATTTAATAATAAATGGAGCAACTTGGCTCCCCAGGGAGCCCCTGGAGCCTCTACTCCTGTGATGGTTGAATTATTGATGGAAAATATATGTTGTCCTAGCCTGAGCTGACAGTGATTTAAATTGCCTCTGTCCCCAATAAAGTGGAGGCCATTTTCTGCTTTGAAAGATATTTAAGACTTCTGTGGACAGAGCTGGTCCAGGTGTCTGAAGAGCTCACAGCTCTCCCTGGAAGCAGCAGGAGACTGTGTCTAAAGCCCTGGGCTTACCCAATTATGCTCTGCTTCTTATCTATGTGTGAGTCCCCCTTGGGGCCCCTGGGCATTTCTCAAGAATCTTTTGCTCCCCACCTCCGACCCATTCCGTTTTGTAGAGTTCCAATTGGAGCTTGTACCAGCTTGTGAAGGCTACCAGAGAATTACAGTTCTCCCTCCACCCCAAAAGTAGAACATTCCTAAGAAAATGCTAACAATATGAAGAAGAAATTTACATGAATTTTTTTTTTTTTTAGCATTCCCAGACCCAAAATACAACCCACCGGATCACAGCAAATAACACACAAAGCCTTAGATAGCACCAACATATAACAAAAGTAGAAATTATATGACCAATCCACAGTCTGTCTAAAGTAGAAATCATGTCTTCACAGTCAGCATGGGGAGGACAGCACACAGAAGGCTGAGAGGTGACAACTGCGGTGTGTGAGACTGTATTGGAGCTTAGGGTGGTGGGCTATATAGGTTTTTGGGGTGGCAGAGAGACAGGAAGAGTGTTCTCAATTAACATCTCACCATTAACATCTATACCTTTTCCTCTGTCTGCCTACCTTGACGTTGAGGGTCAGGATTGTGGCTGGTGTGACTTGAAGTAGGACACTATGCTTGACTGCTAAGTAGTAAGACTACTAAGAACTACTCGTTCTCATACAGTCCTTTGTAGGCACTCAAAATATAGCGTAAAAACTTCCCTAAACCTCCCCCTCCCCTTCAAAATTTAAGGCAGACATATGTGAAGATGGGCTTAGTGCAAAAGTGCAGGAGGTACCTGTGTGAGTCCTGGACTGGATCTACATCTCTGCAAATATCAGAGCAGAGCAGTGCAGAGTAGAACAGAGCAGTGTTATGGTCTCTCTCTATAAAAATTAAATGAACAAACTAAAGTCAGACTTTTCTGCAATCATTGTAGTACCATCAAACATAACAATATGTATCATGGAAATGTTAGGGGAAGATCAGGATGAGGAAGGTCCTGGATTTTGATATCTGGACATTCCAATTATTGCAATCAAATATTGCAATCGGCTAAGGTGGAAATTTCAAACCACCTGCTGGCAGGTGTTCACCTGGACAGTGTACCTGCATTGCCTTGCACAAAGCCCAGGCTCAGACCTATCCCCCACCACACTGGAGGAAGTTTCAGAGCTATGATGGCTTTCCATCTCTATCTCCCTGTCTTTGCTTTTCTATCAAATAAATAAATAATTCTGGGAGTCGGGGTAGCGTAGCAGGTTAAGCGCACATGGCACAAAGCACAAGGACCAGTGTAATGATCCAGGTTTAATCCCCCAGCTCCCCACCTGCAGGTGGGGAGTCGCTTCACAGGCAGTGAAGCAGGTCTGCAGATGTCTCTCTTTCCCCCTTTCTGTCTTCCCCTCCTCTCTGCATTTCTCTCTGTCCTATCCAACAACGATGACATCAACAACAACAACAACTACTACAACAATAAAACAACAAGGGCAACAAAAGGGGATAAAGAAAAAAAAGTCAGCTTAGAACTGTGAAGGCCTGGCGGCAAAAAAGAAGGAAGAAGAGAAAAATAAGGGAGGATGAAGGAGAAAGAAGGAATGAAGGAGCAAGAGGGAAGCAGGATAAAGGAGGGAAATGGAGGTGGGTGGTGATACACCTGACTACGTGTACAGGTTACCATGCACAAGGGCCAGGTTTGAGCCCCTGCTCCCCACCTGCAGAGGGGAAGCTTCATGAGTGGCGAAGAAAGTATTGCAGGTTTCTGTCTCTCTGTTCCTCTTCCTCTCACTTTTTTTTAAACGTTTATTTTTCTCTTCTAACTCATTTTTATATTTGGCAGGACAGAAAGAATTGAGAAGGAAGGGTAAATAAAGGGTAGAGGAAGAGAGAAGTCAGGGATCCTTGGATTCCCACACAAATCTGATGGGTCTAGACCTCTAAGGAATCCCTCTCTTTACCATCAATGGTCACTTCTATCAGGCTTTCCAAGGACTTCACACTCACAATAAAGCAGCAATGGTGGTCTAGTCTCCAAAGGGAGGCTGGGTCATCCTGCCCTGCCACTCAAGGAAGACTGGTCCTGAAATGAGTGCAGTCTGCATTGTTCCCAGCTGTGGTCATGAACTGAGAGCTCAGGCCAACAGGGACTCAGTGGTTGCACAGGCTCTGGTGCTAAATATATATATGGGCCCTGGATAAGGTGGATTAGATAAACAGCTAATTTCACTCATAGACATTTTTTTTTTCCCCAAGAGTGGGAGCTACTCTCTGCCATAATTCAGCTTTCTAGCACTTTTCTCCACTCTGACTCCATCTTCTCAGACAGTATTTTTGTCCAACTCCATGTTAGCTATCACACTCAATCAAAACTACAATAGAAGTGGGCCCCTAAGAACATGCCTAGAATGGACTTCCTGGCTTCTTTCCACCCTGACATCCCTATTCTCATCTGTTCTAGTCTTAGTTTTTGTTTCCTGTTCATTAATTATTTTGTCCTTTGTATCTTGCCGCCTTTCAGCCCCCAAGTTGCAGATACTATCCTGATTCTACCCTGCTTTTCCTGGGCAGACAAACTCACCAATGTGTCTTAAGTATCTTAGAACCTCACTGCTCCAGGAGACTGCTGGCTGCCGAGGTAAGAGAGTGGGAACTGAAGTCACTGCTATGATCATTAGGATTCCCTGTTGGTGGGGTCTGTCTTCATAGTTTCCTGATGTGTCCATTTTTACCGTAGGATTCGGCCTTCTCTTCATGATTTCGCTTTCTCAGACAAGGGATAAACATGGGTTCTATGTGCTCTACTGGGTTTCACTCTAGACATTGGATAGCAGAAACCTCACAGTTGTTCCGTCTGGTTCCCAATAGGGCCCTAGGGCATTGGTCTGCCTGAGGGAGTTTACAAGCTACTCGGGGAAGGAGGAGCAAAAAAAAAAAAAAAGTGTGTGTGTGAGCATCCCTGAAGGCTGCAGAGTCCTGCATGAGTAAGCACGTGGGAAGTTTCTGGAAAGGGCTTCTGAGTCAACAATATTACAGTCCTAGTGGGACAAGTCACTACCCTCTCTGTGCACAAGATGATTCATCTGAATGACTTCTTTGCTGGGAGGAGTGGGCTTCTCTCTTTCTCTCTCTCTCATTTTGTTTTAAGTTTACTTTAGTGGTCCATGAACAGCCTCATAGGGATCATGTGGGAGTTTGTTACAAATGCTGAATCCCAGGCCCTCACCCCAGATCTGTAACATCAGAACCTGCCTTTAAGTAAGATGCCCAGGTCATACGCACACTTCAGTTTGGGAAGTGTTGTTCCAGGCACTGATCCCTACTTCTACTGTGCATTATCTTTTTATTCTTTCAGTGGTAGAGGGCTTCCCCTCCCTTTTTTTCTCTTTTCCTTTCTTTCTTTCTTCCTCTCTTTCTTACTTTCTAACATCTTCCCATAGCTTGTCTCTCCCCCACCTCTAGTACCTTTCTTTTAAGTAACTGCAGTTCTGTTGTCAGTATCACAGATCTGTCTTTTTATTTCATTTATCCTGTTCATTGACCACATGGGCAAAGTCATCCAATACTCATCGTCTTCCTTCAGATGCTGCGTGTGGTTCACATGATCCCCTGGAGCTCTTTCTATTTTGCTATGAATTCCAAGTTGATTTGATTTGATTTTTTCTGTCATTAACAAGACCCCATCACTCTGGGTTGGTGTTTTTAGGTAGAGAGAAGAAAGAGACAGAAACAGAAAGAAAGAGGGAAAGCGGGAGTCGGGCTGTAGCACAGCGGGTAAAGCGCAGGTGGCGCAATGAGCAAGGACCGGCATAAGGATCCCGGTTCGAGCCCCTGGCTCCCCACCTGCAGGGGAGTCGCTTCACAAGCAGTGAAGCAGGTCTGCAGGTGTCTATCTTTCTCTCTCCCTCTCTGTCTTCCCCTCCTCTCTCCATTTCTCTCTGTCCTATCCAACAACAACAATAACTACAATAATAAAACAATAAGGGCAACAAAAGGGAATAAATAAATATAATAGCAAAAGAAAGAAAGAGAGAAAGAAAGAAAGGGAGAGCAGGGAAACTAGGTCAGCACTGAAGCTTACCCAGTGCAGTGGGGGCTGAAATTGAATCTGGGTCATTCTCATGACAAAACAGACACTATTCAGGTGAGAAGTTTTGCTGGCCCTTATCTTTTTTTTTTTTTTTTTTTTAAGAACAGAGCTCACTAGTGTCTATTTATACTCTTTTAAAATATATTTTTTATTGAGAGAGAGTGATATGGAGACAAAGACCAGAGCACTGCTCAGCTCTGGTTTATATTGGAGCTGGGGATTGAACCTGGGACCTCAGAGCCTCAAGGGTGAGAGTTTGTTTGCATAACCATTATGCTGTCTCCCCAGCCCTTATTTATACTCTTTACCCTTGGGGTTTCCTTATTTCTCTCCTTCCCTTTTCATCTGTTTTTATGTTTGTTTGTTTTTTTAATATCACTTTATTGAGTAAATGTTGATTTACAGAGCTCAAGGGTACATTTCCACAGTAAAGTTTTATTTTTTTTTTTATAGTCAAATGATCTTTCGCTGTATAAATGTACCAGGTCTTCTTTATCCAATTAGGCACTTTGGTTGCTTCCATCTTTTAGCTATTGTAAATAGCACTCAATAATCATTGGAGGAGATTTATTTATTTATTTTGCCACCAAGGTTATTACTGAGGCTCAGTGCCTGTGTAATGAATCCACTATTCCTGATAGTCATTCTTTCTTCTTTTTTTTTTAAATACAGAGAAACTGAGAGGGGAGGGGGAGATAGATAGATAGATAGATAGATAGATAGATAGATAGATAGATAGAGGAGAAAGGAAAAGATACACCTGCAGCACTGCTTAACCACTTGTGCAGGTGGAAACCGGAGTTTGAACCCAAATCCTTGTACATGGTAATACGTGCTCTCTACTTGGTGCAATACTTGGAAGAAAGGTAAGTGAATGAATGGCAGGCCCTTTCAGAGTCAGAGCAGGTCAAAGGGCACTGAAGGACTGGCTAAAACTGTACACTCCAGCTACCTCCAGCTACCTCCAGCACTTCTCTTCTACATAACTGCAATTCTGTTGTCAGTATCACAGCTCTGTTCTGGCTTCCATGCTATTTAATATTTACATCAATGACCTTCCAGAAACTTCTTCAAGGAAGTTCATCTACGCCGATGACATCTGCTGTGCAACTCAGGCATCCAAGTTCGACATCCTCGAGGAAACACTCACGAAAGACATGTCTCTGATATCTGATTACTGTAAAAAATGGCGACTAATCCCTAGCACTGCCTCGGCCTCACGTGGGCTTAATGTGCAGCTTGGCGACACGAGAATCCAGCATGAAGCCCAGCCAGTCTATCTTGGTTGGCGTTACTCTCGATCGCACCCTGTCATTTCACAAACATCTCATAAAAACTGCAGCAAAGGTGGGCACGAGGAATCACATCATTGCAAGACTGGCCAGCTCCTCATGGGGCGCGAGCGCTTCCACACTACGATCATCATCTCTGGCATTATGCTATTCCACTGCAGAATACTGTGCCCCAGTATGGTTCCGTAGCCCCCATGTCCACTTGGTCGATTCCAAATTATATTCTTCCATGAGGATAATTTCTGGAACCATCCGTTCCACCCCGGTTCCATGGCTGCCAGTTCTCAGCAACATCGTCCCGCCAGATATTCGTCGGGATGCGGCATCATCTAAGTTCATTTCCCGCGTCTACGCTCGACCGGACCTGCCAATATACGCGGATATCTTCGCCCACCCTGTCCAACGCTTGACGTCTCGTCACCCAATCTGGTCTCCCACGCCTACACTGAACTTCTCTGTTCCAGACTCTTGGAAACAGAGCTGGCAGTCAGCTGAGGTCAAGAACAAACACCTCATCACAGACCCCTGCAAGCGTCAACCCGGCTTTGACCTAGCACGTTATGATTGGGCCCTCCTCAATCGCTATGGAACAGGCCATGGCCAGTGCGCTGCTATGTTCCATCGCTGGGGAGCCGGAGACGACCCGAACTGCCCCTGCGGCTCCAGACAGACTATGACCCACATAGTCAACGACTGCCACCTCTCCAGATTCAAAGGAGGTCTCGAAACTTTACATCAGGCTCAACCTGACGCTTGTTGACTGGCTACGGAAGAAGGGCAAACGCTAGAAGAAGAACTGCAATTCTGTTGTCAGTATCACAGATCCGTCTTTTTATTTCATTTATCCTGTTCATTGCCAATGAAGTTCTGGAAATGTGACCAGTCTGAGTTAAGATGTATAGTAAATGGAAAATCATCACCTGATTTCAAAAACTTAATAGAAGAAACATTGTGATATTTAAAAATTCTTTCTTGGAATTCAGGTGCTGGCACATCTAGCTGCTTCTTCTAGCGTTTGCCGCACATCCAGCTGAACAGAAATGTTACAATGTGCAAAGACCAGGGTTCAACTCCTCGGGTCCCCACCTGCAGAGTAAAAGCTTTATGAGCAGCTAAGAAGTGTTGCTGTATGTATCTCTCTCCCCCGTCCCCTCTCTCTATCTCCCTCTCTCCCTTCTCTTCCTAAGCTGTCATCCATGCTGGCTCTGTTCCCCCAGGGCCACCATGGCTGCTCCTCCCAGGATGTGTACAAGTGTACCTGAAGTCTGGTAATTAACTTTTGGACTCATTGGCCTGGCCTAGTCTTCCTTCTGCCGATAATTGTTTATTTTGCTGTACCTAACATATACTGTTCTGTACTGCTGTACTGCCAGGTAATATAAATCTTGATTGTTTTAAACCCATGCCGAGCTGCACCACTCTAGGTTTTTTTTTTTTTAATTACAATACTGCAGCAGGGGTTAGGGGTGTCCCAAAATAGGTAAGTTCCAGCAGTTTGTGAGGTCTTGGGAGCTTGAGGAGGCAAAGGCTGAGGACAAGGAGTGGGTCCTGATCACTCAGCTGGTCCCCCTGGTCAGTGACATGAAGATCTAATCCCTGGAAGAGACTTGCTTCTTTTTCTTACCAATCAAGGAATTTGAGATCAGGGACTTTTCTCCTGGGACTATCCCTCTGGGATCAGGTTCTTAAGACCATTCCAAAGTAGAAGCAGATCTGTGCTACTAGCTGGTCAGGCTCAAGGCATTTATGGAGCATTAAGTGTTCCAAGGAGGTGACCACCACCATCCAAGGGACTGTCATCCCAGTCACACTTTCCATCATCCACATCTGCCAAGGCTATTGGAGGAACAAGACCAGCAAGTCCTTCACACCATGCCCTGCAAGGTGACAGTCCTTACTTCTGCAGAGCAGAATGGCCAAGGGCTCCTGAACCAAGGCTCTGTCTCCTCCTGGTCAAATACTCACAGGAGTCTCCTGACAGAAAAAGCACTGGAGGGAGGTTTGAGGTAGAGAAACTGCAGGAACAGAGATCTCATCCTTCTATTCAGGCTCATTCCACTTGTCACTTTCAGCCACCCCCATAGTGGTCAATACACAAAGGTATTAGTCATGGGCCCTTTGGAATATAACTAGCTATCTATAAAACGGAGACCCCCAAATATTCATCTGCAATATTCTAGTCTTTAGGTTCATGATTAGTCAACAATGCGTTTGGCTTTATATGTTCCCTCTACTTTCAGCCACCAGATTCCAGATGCTACCATGATGCCAAACGGACTTCCCTGGGCAGACGACCCCACCAATGTGTCCTGGAGCCCCACTTCCCCAGAGCCCTTCTTCACTAGGGTAAGAGAGAGGCAGGCTGGGAGTATGGATCAAGCTGCCAACACCCATGTTCAGCGGGAAGCAATTACAGAAGCTAGACCTTCCACCTTCTGCACCCCATAGTGATCCTGGGTCCATACTCCCAGAGGGATAAAGAATAGGAAAGCTATCAGGGGAGGGGATGGGATATGGAGTTCTGGTGGTGGGAAATGTGTGGATTTGTACCCCTCTTATCCTATGGTTTTGTCAGTGTTTCTTTTTCATAAATAATTTTTTTTAAATGCCTTGGGAGCCTGAGAGGTGAGTATAGGTCTTGTGAGGTCTTGTGTGGGAGCTTGAGGAGGCAAGGCCGAGGACAAGGAGTGGGTCCTGGTCATTCAGCTCAGAGGCTTGTTTGGTGCACAGTTATCTCTTTTCTTCCATTGCCTGAAATTCCACCAACTGGGGTGCATGAATAATCTTTCTGTGTCTTGAAGGAAAGTCTAATTTTAGAAGTCTGCTAATTTTTTTTTTATCTGAGAGAAAGAAAGAGAGAGAGCAGAGGACTACTACTGGCTTATGTTGGTATCAGGGATTAAACATGGGACCTCTGGACCTCAGGCACTAATGTCCTTTACATAACCATTAAGCTGTTATCCTGGCTCTAATTTTAGGACTTCTTATTAGAATACAGGTAAATCTGGGAGAACAACCAACCTCAGTCTTCTCAGTGTTCATCAGCTTAGAGCTCTGTAGGAAGGCACCGCAGCAAGACGTGCCTAAAAGAAATGTTGTGTTCTTCTTCTATGTAAAACTGCATAACACTGGGTCTTTTTTCCTTGGAGTTTCAAGACACTTGTCAATCCCCTGTTGGAATTTCTAATGCCCTCCTCGCCTTCTGTGGTCCGGTTCCCAGCTTTCCCCTTCATGCCCTTTAACTTCTCTCTGGAAAGATGTTAAGTTTGTTAATATGTGCCATCCACTTTCCACTCTGCTCTTCCATTCACCTGGATGTCCTGCCATTGCAATTTGAGGGCCCAGTTCTGTATGACTAGCCTGGATGTCTGCTTGGGTGAGCCAGTTGGCTTGCCAATATTGTTTCTACTATATCAGAACAGGGAGACGATGTCAACCACACTGACCTCACTGGGTGATTGTGAAGGACTGCTTCTAAAGGCCCAGAAAACACAGGCACATTTGGGAAAGCTTGGATTTGTAAAGTTTGTCATCATGATGCTTTAGAAGGAAACTGACTTGTGGAATCTGACACTCTGTAAAAGTGTTGTGCAGGGAGCTGGGCGGTAGCGCAGCGGGTTAAGTGCAGGTGGCACAAAGCGCAAGGACCGGTGGAAGGATCCTGGTTCAAGCCCCCAGCTTCCCACCTGCAGGGGAGTTTCTTCACAGGTGGTGAAGCAGGTCTGCAGGTATCTTTCTCTCCCCCTCTGTCTTCCCCTCTTCTCTCCATTTCTCTTTGTCTTATCTAACAGTGATGACATCAATAACAACAACAATAATAACTACAACAATAAAAAACAAGGGCAACAAAAGGGAATAAATAAATATTTTTATAAAGGGTTGTGCAGGTGTTAGATTGCTTTCTCATGAGGTAAGTGTGTTAAATGTGAAAAGGGAGGAAATTGTCTTTAATACTTTTTCTGGTTCCATTTTTTGTCATGAAAATTCAATAATAGACCATCTGGACTTCAGTGGATGAAACCACAGGGTGTGTGTGTGTTTGTGTTTGTGTCCAAGTTCATGCGTAATTTCACCATTCTGGTCCACTTTTTTCATTCAGACAGACAGGTAATAATACCACAGCACTGAAGCTTCTTCTAGAATTATAACAGATTCTGAGTAATTACTCATAAGCAGTGCATCTTGGTTGTTTGATGTTAAAATCATCACCTAGGGCACTTTCCCACAAACTGTGGTCCATTGAACACTTGCACCAGAAGCAGCTAGATTATTTATTTGAAAGACAGTTTCCTAGGCTCTCTCCAAGCTAATGCTACAAGGATAATTTATGGAAGGTCAAGAGACTACTACAGATGTGGAACAAACACCTGTCTTGCAGCAATGAGCCCCTTACCCCCTTGCCGAGGGAGTTCATACCTCCTATCACCCAGTGGATCAGATGACAGGCTTGAGGAACCTTGGGTCACCCAGGTCCAAGGAGTTAGCATCCATGCCCTGAACTCCAATTTGCCTGCCTAGAAGGAGGAGGATTTAATACATGCCTTCTTCTCTTGTCCATGCAGATTCTAGCTGAGGACACCGTTCTGTCATCGAGTTCCTGCTGGCGGCCAGGATAATGGCTGCTAACAGAAATGGTCTCCTGACAGCTACAATGTGGTGGTTTGGCAGCTTGTTTTACTTGTCTAATTTCAAACCAGTGAAAATGTGGGATGAATAATGTGCTCTCCACTTTCTTGAGAGGTTACTTTTCTTGAATGCCACTAGTAATGGAACAAAGAGATATCTTGAACTATCAGTTGCCCTATGTATACTGCAACACTGTGTTCCTGAAAAACAATACAAAAAGCTTAAAAAAAAAAAGGACTGGGGAGATAGTATAATACTTATACAAAAAGTCTTTTATGCCTGAAGTACCAAAGGTCCCAAATTCAGTTCCCAACACCACCATAAGAAAGAGCTAAGCATCTGGTGAAAGAACAAAAGAAAAGAGAATTAAAATAAAAAAAAAAACAACCTTCATAACTTGAAACTGATTGAAAGAAAGAAAGAAAGAAAGAAAGAAAGAAAGAAAGAAAGAAAGAAAGAAAGAAAGAAAGAAAGAACGGGAGTCAGGCAGTAGCGCAGTGGGTTAAGCACAGGTGGTGCAAAGCGCAAGGACTGGCCTGAGGATCCTGCTTTGAGCCCCCGGCTCCCCACCTGCAGGGGAGTCGCTTCACAGGCGGTGAAGCAGGTCTGCAGGTGTCTGTCTTCCTCTCCTCTCCATTTCTTTCTGTCCTATCCAACAACAACAACATCAATAATAACTACAACAATAAAACAACAAGGGCAACAAAAGGGAGTAAATAAATAAATATTTGAAAAAAAAAAGAAAACGGCAAAGACGGTGATTATAATCTGACCTATACTCTTCAAAAATAGCATGGAAGACAAAACTAGAAAATTCTTTTACTTGAGAGAAGACTAAAGAGACATAATTAAATGCAACTTTTTTTTTCTTTCTCGGATTGTCTTAGAATCAGAAAATTTTTTTTTTCTTTTGTACAAAGGGTGTTAGTGGAACAACTGAAAGATGTGAGTGAAATCTGTAGATTACATCATCATGTCTCATCAGTGTAAATTATCTAGGACTACCCCAGTCCCCTTACCCCTTGACCAGGGAGTTCATACCTCCTATCACTCCCAGTGGATCTTTCCCTCCCTTTTCTTCCCCCTCCACCTACCCTCTCTTTCTTTCCTTTCCTTTCTCCTTTTTTTTTTTTCATATAGAAGAGAAACAGAGAGAGGAGACACTGTACCACTTCTGAATCTCCCACCTTGTGTATTGTTCTTATATGGTAGCTGTGATAGTGTGTTCTACCAGATAGATGATCGATTAATATATCCTGGCCCCACTTTTCTGGATTTGACAAGTATATAGTCATATATGAGACTATCTTGGGTTTTTTTTAATATTTTATTTATTTTCCTTTTTTGTTGCCCTTGTTTTTATCATTGTTGTGGTGATTATTGTTGTTGTTGCTGTTGCCAGATAGGACAGAGAGAAATGGAGAAAGAAGGGAAAGACAGAGAGGGGGAGAGAAAGATAGACACCTGCAGACCTGCTTCACCACCTGTGAAGTGACCCCCCCTGCAGGTGGGGAGCCGGGGGCTTGAACTGGGATCCTTATGCCAGTCGTTGAGTTTCGTGCCATGTGCATTTAACCCACTACGCTATAGCCCCACCCCCCCCATTTTGGTTTTTAAGAGACACTGAAGTACATACAAAGGTGTAATATATGCAACTTACTTTCAAATGATCCAGGAAAAAAGTCAGTACTACTATGGTAACTAACATTTGAGAATCTGGGCACATTCTTTGTACTATTTTTGTAACTTTTCTCTATTTTTTAAATTCTATTGAGGTAACATTGGTTTATAATGTTATGTGTAAAGATTTAAAAAATGGAATAAAATTTAATGTTTGTTATACTTTGCTAATATTTACTGCAATTAAGAATACGCATAATGGCCCAGGAGGTGGTGCAGTGAATAAAGCATTAGATTCTCAAGCATGTGGCTCTGAGTTCTATCCCAGATATTGCACATGCCAGAGTGATGCTCTGGTTCTTTCCTCTTCTTCTTCCTCTCATTAATTTGGGGGGTGGGCAGGCGGTAAAGCACGTGGTTAAGTGTACACATTACAGTGCACAAGGATGCAGGTTCAAGCCCCAGGTCCCCACCTACAAGGGAGAAGCTTCACAAGTACTAAAACAGGTCAGCAGGTGTCTGTCTGTCTCTCTTTTTTCTACCAGAGCACTACTCAACTCTGGTTTTATGGTGGTGCAGGGGATTGAACCTGGGACTTCAAAGAGTCCATTATAACCATTATGCTATATACCCTCCTTCATATCTCCCCACCCTCCCTCAATTTCTGTCTCTAATAAAAATATTTTAAATAGATTTTTTAGAATATGCAACCAAAAGATGGACTCCTGAGTCATTTAAAATTTCTTATCAAGTGCATTTCATTTAAAAACTTTTTTTTAGTAGTTCAATAGTAGCTATATTATAAAATTACAGGGGTAGGGTGGCAGGGTAGTTCACTTGGTAGCGCACTGCTTTGCCATGTGTGTGATCCCAATTCAAGCCTGGACCCCAATTTATTTAAGGGAGCTTCAGTGCTCTGGTTTTTTCATTCTCTCTCTACTTCTCTGAATCTTTTTTTAAAAAATTACAGGGGCAAAGTTCCACACCACACCAACATTAAAGTTCTGCATCCTTCCTTCCCTCTCTCCTTAAGTTTTATTTTTTGCCACGAGGGTCACTGGTGGGCTTACTGTGTGAAAAATCCACTGCTTTCAGAGATTTTTTTTTTTCCTTTTTACAAAATTTTTGATAGGACAGAGAGAAATTAAGTTGAGAAGGTAAAAAGGAGAGAGCAGGAAAGACACCGATAGTACTGCTTCATCCCTTGTAAAGCTTCCCCCCTGCAAATGAGGAGCAGTGGCCTGAGCCCACATCCTTGAGAGTGGTGATACGTGTGCTCTACCCAAAGTGTCACCACCCTGCTCCCCAAGTTCCCTTCTTTTGATGAGGGCCCACTCTCCAGTATTTGCTAAATAATGCAACAAGGTTTTTTTTTTTTTTAAACAAGCTCCATAGGCTATATTTGTCTTAGTATATAAATAATTATTTTCTCAGTAAAAAGAAGCATGAAAGTAGGTTCTCGGGAAGAAAAACTTGTTCTGTCATGTGGAAGAAAAGATTTTATTATGTCCTTTGGAAAGCTAATTAATTTCTTCATTTTGCTTTAAAGTCCCTAGAGAAAAATTAAAAAAATATATATCAAGGAGGACATGGGGCTGTTATCTTAGTTTATTGTGTTGAGTCTTGGTTGTAAATTATATTACCTGCCATATTAATTCAATAAATGAATCACTTCATTTTTAAAACATTTTTTATATTTTATCTTTTGTTGCCCTTGTTTTTTATTGTTGTAGTTATTATTGTTGTTGTTATTGATGTCATCACTGTTAGATAGGACAAAGAGAAATGGAGAGAGGAGGGGAAGACAGAGAGGGGGAGAGAAAGACACCTGCAGACCTGCTTCACCACCTGTGAAGAAATTCCCCTGCAGGTGGGGAGCTGGGGGCTAGAACAGGGATTCTTAGGCTGGTCCTTGCGCTTGGTGCCACGTGCACTTAACCCGCTGTGCTACGGCCCGACTCCCATTACTTCATTTTTTTCAGTGTCTTGTTTTCTTTCCTTTTGGTTTCTATTCTCTCATCTTTTTAATCATATTAAGTACATTTGATATATATTTTTTCCACCTCCCCCAGATAGTTTGTTTTTATCTTGTGGTTTGGTTTTTTTTTCATTTTTTTTTTTTTAAGAAAGGCCCCAGATAGTTTTTAACTTGTGCTGACCCTGTTCAGGGTAAACTAGCCCTTGCTGTTGTTTTTTTTTCCACAGAACTGATTTGTTTATATTATTTACCAGAGCACTGCAAGGCTCTGGCTTTTATGATGGTGCTGGGGACTGTAACTGGGACCTTTGGTCCCTCAGGCATTAAAGTTTTTGCATAAGCATTATGCAATCTCCCTGGCCTTGACTTTTATATGTGGGTAAGGAAGTCAGTTGCATTTCCTGGTGACACTTCTCTCTTCTGCTTTGTGGTGCAATGGTTGATGGCACTTGTAAACTTCATGCTCCGTATCTTTAGTTCACCCACTCGTCTCTTGCATGTTAGCTGGATTGGGCCCAACAGTTTTCCTCACTGGAGAGGCAGGAAAGGCTCTACTTAAGTTCTGAAGGAAATTGGGCTCTATTCTATTCTAAACATGACATATCAAAGTTGACTGAGTCTCAGTTCTCTGGAGACTGGTGGTTGATTATCTCTTGACTGTCTTGCTCAACTGCTGCTTACTGGACCCCAGAAGCCCTTTTAAGCTAAATTCCTGTTGATAAGCCTGGATTCCTGGAGTCAAGTCCATATTCTTTGCCTCAACACATTTTTGAGGTTAGCCATTTCACTTTTTTCTAGTCTGCTGTGAGGGCAGACAGTAAAGACAACACTTATTAGACCTGAGAATTTTGCAGTGAGTCTAATGTTGCTCTGTGTTCTATGAATTAGATTTTGGCAGTTTATTAAGACCCACTGGAATACCCTTCCTCTCTCCTTTATTTGAGAAAGCAGAGGGTGAGGGAGGGGAGTGAAATGCCCTGCATTCTAAAGTTTTCTCCAGACAAATTAATTTCAATTGACTTTCAACTTAAATAAAAATGTTTTTAATGATCCTTCCACTTCTTTCTTTTGCCAAATCCACCTCTCCTGGTGGCCTTTTTTTTCCTTTTTCTTCACCTCTATTTTATTGATAGATGGAGAGAAATTGAGAGGGGAAATAAGAAAGGGAGAAAGACACTTGCAGGCCTGCAGGTGGATAGAGGGGGTTCAAACCCAGGTGTGGGTCACTGGGCATTGTACCGTGTGCTCTTAACCGGGTGTGCCACTGCCTACCACCCCTTAAATTTTTAAGTGATTTATGGAATTATAATAGGGGGACATAATTTATGGAATTTTAATAGGGGTACATCATTCCACACTATTCCCACCACCAGAGTTCGGTGTCCTCATCCCCTTCCCGAGGAAACTGCCTTAGTTCTCCCAAGATCACAGATATGGTTTGAATATATATCTAATCCTTTTTGGCCTATTTTTATTCACTCTACAGCCCCCCTTTCACTTTCTTTCCAAGTCACACCTACACCTATTACTATTTCCGAGCGCCCTCTCTTTTCCTCCTTCCTCTCAGATCTGTGAAACAGTGCCTGGCTTTCTCGGGTGTTTTCCAGTTTCTCTTCCCTTTCAGTGATGGTATAAAAACATTCCTGGTGACAAAGGCTCTGGATCCTGGTAGAAATGGGATTTAGAGCCTTCTGGTCATCTTACCCTAACATTTCTCTTCTTTGGGAGTATGGACCAAAATTCTTTTTGGGGTGCAGAAAAAATAAAACTTTTTCAACAGCTGGTTTACAAAATCTTTGGAAAGGAAATAAAACTCTAATATTGAATCGAGCATTAAGGATCAAGACTGTGTACATTCAACTCTCCTGGTCAGTTAACTTTCCCTATTAAAATTAAGTACAGAACTGCTAAAGAATCCCAGAGAAAAATTATTAGAATTAAAACTTTTTTTTAAGTTTTTTTTTTTAATTTACTTATTCCCTTTTGTTGCCCTTTTTTTTTATTGTTGTAGTTATTATTGTTGTTGGATAGGACAGAGAGAAATGAAGAGAGGAGGGGAAGACAGAGAGGGGTAGAGAAAGATAGACACCTGCAGACCTGCTTCACCGCCTGTGAAGTGACTCCCCTGCAGGTGGGGAGCCGGGGGCTCGAACCGGGATCCTTACACCGGTACTTGCGTTCTGCGCCATGTGCTTAACCCACTGCACTACCGCCCGACTCCCTAGAATTAAAACTTTTATACTAAGGCGTGTGATAGAAACACTTATATTTAGGATTGAATGCAGTGTACTTTTTTTTTTTACATTTATTTTCCCTTTTGTTGCCCCTGTTGTTCATCTTTGTTGTTATTGCTGTCATTATTGTTGGATAGGACAGAGAGAAATGGAGAGAGGAGGGGAAGACAGAGGGGGAGAGAAAGACAGACACCTGCAGACCTGCTTCACTGCCTGTGAAGCGACTCCCCTGCAGGTGGGGAGCCGGGGACTCGAACTGGGATCCTTCAGCTGGCACTTGCGCTTTGCGCCACCTGCGCTTAACCCACTGAGCTACGCCAGACTCCCCTAATGCAGTGTACTCTTAAAGGGTAAGGAAAAATATTTAGGACAAGTTGAATTTCCTGTTTTTGGTTGGTAAAGAAAAAATGTTTCCTGTACTATCATGTTCTTCAAAACCTTGTCCTGTTCAGACCTGCGTTTCCCACTTGTTTCAGTATTTCATAATATGTTGCGAGCCCAACAGGAGTTTGGGACTATTAGCATATGAATGACATCAGCCTGAGGGCCAGAAAGGGAAGGTACAAAGCATGGGACTTTGAGCAGGTCGCTCTCTTTGGCTGCTGTTTCTCCTTTGAAACATGTTTTTCATGTTTCTTCATGTCAGAAGCATGTCCGTGGAAGTGCTCCAGGTATCCATCCGCATGGCTACTTCTCCTGGGAACTGAACACGTGTGACTCTGCTAGCTGGGAAACTTTCAGACTCCTCTACAGCCATCAGCAACCTTGACCAGAGCGGATAATTGTTTATCTTATGGAACTAAACTTTTGATAACTATAATCAGATTTGATGGACCTAGTGTACTCTTAACCTTTGATGATTATTGCTTATTTTGCCTTTTACCTGTTTCACCCTAATAAACCTTGTATTGTTTAAACCCGCTCTCAGCTGTGAATCCTTTTACACACCAGTCTCTGTATCAAAACCCCTTTTTAAATTTCAACAATAGAAGTCTTCCCAGTTCAGTCTTTGCCCCAATCCAATCACATTTCTTATCTCCTTTTCCTCTTAAACACAAAAGTGTAATCATTAAGGTAGCACTTGTCTTTTTTCTAGATGAATGAGAAAGGTAGGAGGACCTCATGCTTGAGTGTCATGTTTTATCCACTGTACCACCTCCTAGACCACTAAGGTAATAATTAAGAATTAAAACTCCTAGTAGTTTTGCATGCTGCTTTATCAATGAGACAAATGCGATCACTGTTTTACATATTTTCTTGTCAACCTTACAACCATTTAAGCTAAATGAATAATAAAAAATTGACTTTAGGCCAGTGTACTTCTCATTTAGTTTTGTGACAACTATCCATTGCTCCTCAAATGGATCACACTAGTATGAACTTGCCACCCTATTAACACTGTAATTCCCTGACCTAGCCTATTCTGCTGCTTCTCTACGGATACCGTCTAGATTTTGCTTTTGCCTTTCAGATTCCTATAGAGAAATCTGCACGTATCTGCTTAGGCAAAAGATTTGTTAGTTTAAACTTTACAAAGCTACAATGGCGTTATTCTGTGGTTTAGTAAAGCTTCTTACTGACTCTTCTACCATTTTCAGTAATGAAGGCTAAGTTATTAGGTAAAAACAACAAACTATTCATTCTCCTTCCAATTGATATTTGGATTGCTTCTAGGTTGTTTTTTTTTTTCCTGATCTGAATAGTGCAGTCAGGTCAGGCTGATTGTGCAATGGCTGGCAGGACACTCGTCTTTTATGCCTAAGGCTCAGGAGTTCCAGGTTCAATTCCTGGTGCCACCATAGGCTATAGCTAATCAGTGCTCTGGTCTCTCATGAAAATAAAATCCTTGAAAAGAACCGTTTAAGAAAGTGCAGCTGGTGGTCCAGGAGGTGGCACAGTGGTTATTAGACTCTCAAGCAAGAGGTCCCAAGTAGCACATCTAGTTCATCTCTCAAATAAAAATCTTAAAAAGTACAGCTGTGAAAACATGCTTATAATTTGCTAGTCTTCACATACGAGTGTTCAAAGAAATTTACCCAGAGTATTGGCTTACAAGACAGCAGGTTTCCAGAGATGTACTGATTTAAGCTTGTAAACAACATGCAAAAAGATTTCAACCGGTTTACTCTGGCCAGATTTTCAAATTAATGACTTGAAATTAACATGAGTATCAGCTAATCAAGTGGGATAAAATGATGGGATATTAATTGCAGTCTTGATGTTTTCTGGTTAAGCCTCAGTCAGATATTCTATGAAAGTACCTGAAAAAAAAATCTTTGCTATTTTTTCATTATTTTGTCATTTCTCAGTTGCTTTTCACTTCTAGATAGCTAAATTTTTATCCAGTTCCATGACATTTTGAGCTTACGTTTTTCTAGTTATGCTTTGTGGCCATTTAAAAATCTTCCATCACATCCCATTTTTAAGACCAACAAATTATTTATCTGTATCTTATATCCTAGTTTGCTTTTAAATCCTTTATATTCTGAATTTGGTGTGTATGGGGGAAAATCCACAAAATGTTATTTTTTTCTCCCTTGAGTCAGAGAAGTCTAAATAGTATACGTAAACTTTTGTTTTTTTAAAAATTAAAATTTTATTTATTCCCTTTTGTTGCCCTTGTTTTATTGTCGTCATCGTTGGACAGGACAGAGAGAAACGGAGGAGGGTAAGACGGGAAAGAAAAACACCTGCAGACCTGCTTCACCGCCTGTGATTCCCCAGCAGGTGGGGAGCCAGGGGCTCGAATGGGGATCCTTACGCCAGTCCTTGCGCTTTACCGGCTGCGCTACCACCCGACTCCCATAAACTTTTATTTCTAAGCTCATTCGGTGTGATATGCTGAGCAGATCCATACACTTTTGTCTTGCCATTTTAGCAACAGCTATTTTGATTAGAAAAAAAAATATATGCTTTCCCCCAGCCAAGCCGTACACACATAAACTGCTGTGACTACTCAACTGTTCCTGTCCATGAGTTTCTAGTAAACAGAATCCTTGAGACCTAAGTGCTAAAAATGTTTCTCTTAATTGAAAAAAATCACGTTACTTACCAAAGTTGGTAATTTCTTTCTACAGGGAGTTGTCAAATTATTCTCATGTATTCCAGTATCTTTATTCATACCATTACCCAGATCTAGATTCCATTCACTCTGTAAGACCTGACTTAGATTATGAGTTCTTAAACACTTGGAAAACTGATTAGATCAAACCAACACCCAACATTAATAACATATGAACACATTTACTCCTTAGGAAAATAGGGGGAAATTTTAAGCACTTACTGAAAATGATAGATTTCAAAATAAAGCTCTGGAGTAGGATATTAATACCGACAAGTCTTTTACCATTAGACTTGAGTTTGGATTTTCAGAAACTTCATGGAATGAACTCAAATATACAAATAGGAACTCAACACCTATCTAGGTCTCTAGCATCATCTAAGTGTTTATCATAATTGTATTTATATATTAATTCTTAGTTAAGCTTTTGCATAAAAGTTAGTACTTCCTTACCCAGCATGATTGGACATTCTCATAAACTAGTAAGAGCAAGGCAGATGGAGATTGTCTTTCAAATATCTGACCTATTAAGAGTTGCTATTCTAGTAACTCAAGTTCCAAATTTACTTGGGAGTTGACAGCTAAATAGACTTCAAAGGATCCACAATCAGACTTGGATGTATAGATACACAACTAACATTTAAAGGTTAGTTTTTAGATTTTGAAAACAGATTAAGTGTTCTTGCATATCACTTGTTATCCAAGGGTACTAGTTTCCTTAAAGGTCTGTTAATCATAAATACCTTAAAACTTACAGATCTGGCAATTTTGTCTTTAGTTTTCTTCTAAGACAGAATCAACCAGATTGTAACTACCAATAAAGTATAGAAATACTGGGCAAGTAGCTCAGCATTAGAGTGCAGAACTTACATGTAAAGGAGCCCAAAATTGACCCTCAGTGATACATTTGTAGGAGTGGTGCTCTGGTCTCTCATTAAATACATAAATCAATCTTTTTAAAAAAAATATATTTTAATGAGTAAGGGAGATACATAAAGACCAGAGCACTGCTCAGCTTTGGCCTATGGTGGTGCTGGGGACTGAACCTGGTACCTTGGAGCCCCAGGCATGAGTTTTATGCAGAACCATTATGCTGTCTCCTCAGCCCATGAATAAATCAATCTTCAGAAAAAATGGCAGGCGGTAGGTGGTGGCACAACTGGTAAAAGCACACATTATCACACGAGGATTAAAGTTAAAGGCCTCAGTGCCCACCTGTAGGGTTATAAGCTTCACGAGTTGTGAAGCAGGCTGAATCAATCTGTCACCTTATCATGACCAAAAGAAAATAAAATGCACACACAATCAGTATATATTAAAGGAAAAATGGTCACTGGGACTTGTCATGTAGGCAACGAACCCCAAACCCCAACAGTAACCTTGGTGGTGGTGGTGGGGGAATATTTTATGAAAAGTTCACATTTAGAAGTCTCAACCAATGAAATGTGTCATCACAGTAATTTCCTACTTGGCATTTGACAGGATATCAGCATATCAAGTTATTTCTTAGCTTCCTCTTACAAGCATACATAAGACTATTTGAGCACATAGCACCAATTGTAAAGTTCCTAACACATTGTAGGCTCTCATATAGTGTCTATGATTTATTTGCAAACTCTTTTCCTGTGGTTATAAGTCACTTAAATGATGTAACTGCTACTGGCAAATCTCCAAAATTCTGGATCGATCTGCATCTAGAAGAGAAGATCTGTGAACACCATGCCATTGAGCACCAAAATTAATCACGATCTCATTTTCAAATTGAGATCTGACCACAAACCATCTAAGACTGCAGCTTCTACATTCTGTGAAAAATACACTATGGGTCATTTCCTGGTCTGGTGACTCTTTTGTAGGGGAAACAGAAGTTTTAATTCCTATACAGTTAATAAATACTTAATATACAATCTTTTATACTCTCACATATCCATTTCTATGAAGTTAACAGTTACTAACTGGAAAAATTAGGATAAGCCACAGCTGCAACAAAATCCACCCTTTTAACCGATGACAATGCTGCTCTACTCTTAAAATCCTAACACTATACAAAATACATTTGCTTCAGTCTTGAAATTATACTGACAAAAAAAACTATACATGGGATCACTAAGGGAGCAAGTTATTAAAAATTATTCAAATCCTAAGTTGGAGTCTTCCTTTACCAGGCAATAAGTAAATGTATTAGCAGCTACTATTAATGAAGTTATTATCACATTTTTACTTCAGAATTAAAACTAGTGTAGTGGTAACTGACGGCTTATATAAAAATGTGACAAGCTTTAGATTTTTATAATTTGCTTGAATGAAATCCATCTCCAAAGAGTAGTTGCATTCTCCTTAGCTATAAAATGATTATTTCATGTCCTTGGCCAGGGGGTCAGGAGAATTACATAGGGAAAAAGGGGAAAAAAAAAAAAAAAAGATGATGACATTATGTTGTCTTAAAACATAAGATGTCTTGACTCCTCAAAGAAGCTCTAAGGCCTCCAGTGCACTTGTATGTGAATATATTACCTGAAACAGTCACTCCAGAGGGCTTCATTTACCAGTCTATTCTGTTATAATAAAACAAGCAACAAAACAGTATTTGGGTATCAGTTTCTCACCCTTATCATCAAGACTCACTGCCTCCCATCATCAATATTTATTGAGCATTTACAGTGTACTAGGCACAATAGAACATACAGAAAACATTGTCCCTGCTCTTGAGGAGCTTACATTCTAAACAAAAAGATACACCTCTTTCTTTTAAAATGGTATTTTTGTTTGGTGTTTTCTGCAAGATACTGAGGAAATAGTCTGCAGGGTGAGCTTTGGGTATAACTTAGCCCATCATTATTTAAAGAAGAGAAGGAAAGGGAGGGGGAGGATTTCAAAGGCAGACAATGACACACCATTCAGTATAGGTAGGGCTTACAGGGAGATAAACACAATCTGAGGAGAGATTTGCTGCAGTAAATAGGATGAGAGGAAGGGTTTATGGGATGCAAGCAAAGGAAAGTAGGGAATCCTTAAGACATCGAGTGGAGCCAGAAAAGATCATGCGGCCTTTTTCCTCCGAGTACACGGCTACCAAATAGGAATGGCTGGTGACAAGACAGAAGGCTAAAACGGGTAATCCTGTGTACCTGACAAATAACAAAGGATCAAAACTGAAGGCAGGCTTTTAAGAGTATTAAGAAAGTCTTGAAAACAAAAGTGTTCTGGAAGCACAAAACTTACAGTTAATGCTACCCAATGTCATGATGGGCCAAGAACATTATGGCTTCCTAAGTTAGAAAATGCCATATTATGAAAAAATTTAAATGGGTATTATCATTTTTCCCCCACCCCTGGGGAAAAAAAAAAAAAAAAAAAGAACAACCCACTCCGTGGGGAGAGGGGAATATGGGAAATAGTTGGGAACAGTAGTAGTAATATTAGTAGTATTTTGATATGATAAACTTTGTCTTTAAACTTGATAAAAGCCCATTAGCTGCCAAGAGGGAATAGGAAAGACATTTCAAAAAATGTACAATTTCCTTTGGAGAAGTTTTAGAACCAAAAAACTAATTTACATGAAAAGCTTGTAGAGAAAGTAGTTGAAAAGTCCATTCATAAAACTTTTATTCCACTTACATGAACTTAATACAAGTGTTCTTAACAATTATGCTTGGATTGTTCATGAAAATTTCATAAGACATTAAACAAAGCTAGCCATCATCTCAAGTTATTTTCCCTGTTAACTATTTTTACAGCACATGCATGTTAGGCAAGTATCAAAAAAAAAAAATAATCACAAAAGCAAAAAACCTAAAAAAAAAAAAGTTAAATACATGGGTTTTTTGTTTTACTGTTGTGCTTGATATACATGAAATGATGGATATCAAGCAACTCAGTTTTACTGCATCTTTACTTGTACATTTGTTCTTAGGTTGCCTAAAACATTTAAATACAAATAAAATGAGTGTAGCAAAAATAATGAAAGCAAACAGCAGGTAACTTTACAAATAATGGAATGTGAACCGTTTCTGCCCTTATCCAGAGTAAACTGGGTCACAACTTCTAAAGGAACACTTCTGTAGCTGTAGTCAAAGGTGTGCACATTGAGATTAAGTGCTCCGTAGATACACATGGTCTAACATGCAACTTCCATGAAATCATCTATTTCTACTACAGCCGTATAAGTGCTCCAAACCTTAAAGTACCCACAGTAACTACACTTTGACTGGAACAAATTATCCCTTTTATTCCCCATCAAGACAAACCAATATGTAGGCAGTTTTCTTTGCTTAGACATGGAAGCAGTTTGAACACTGGCCTCATGAAGCCACAATGTACCAAAAGTACTATGCCAAACATAACTTGTATAAAAATTCCACACCCCCATATTGGCCACCTCAAGATGAAAACAGGTAACTCCCTAAATGTTAACTGGCTCTACTCCCCTAATATTAAACATAAAAACCACATGGGAAATATAGAAATTCAAATAGAAGTAACATAAACCTGTCATAAATCGTAAACAAAAAACTATTTGTGGGACAGCATGGATGACAAATGGTCTACTGTGTAAATTTTAGAATGAGGCAGACAAAAGTTGGAAGGCCGGTTAATTTTCCCCTCCTTCTCCTGCTTCAGCTTCATCTCCTTGGGTATCAGATGTCCACAACTAGGAAGAAGGGAAAAAAAAAAAAGATTTCTCAGCATACTTCAGTTTGAAGAAAGATCTTAATATATATGGCAAAAGGAACAACACTATTCTTTTAGCTGTGTCAGTAATGCTTTTTTATTTCTAAAGTTTTAATTTTTCTTTTCCAGTTTTGGCTTTTAAGGCTGCCTGAATTATCTATGATAACAGTTAAAAAAACTGACGGAAAGTCCTTAGGGTTGTACTTTAGTACTGATCAACCAGATACCTCTTTACTTGGCAAAAAAGAGTCAATAATGCCAAGGCTCAGAGAAGACTGATAATAGTAACAGAGTCAGAATAAGAACCTTGACTTAGTTGTTTCAGTGTGTTCTTCAAGCTATACCAACACCAAAATCCAGCTGAAATATTATTAGATTAAGCTCTCTCAAAAATGATGGTAACTGAACAGGCTTTGGGTTCTACCTTGAAGTATGACAACCATCACACTTTCAAATCAGGAAGTCCTAAATATTAAATATTAGTCAAAGATGAAATGTATTTTCATTTAGCTAGATTGATTCATTATTTAAGAAACTATAGCATATTCATTTAACTAGAAATAACCCTGCTTAACAATAAACATAATAATAAATAGTACTGTTCAACAGTAAAATCTTTTTGTTGAGGCTATTCTAGAATGTAGAACCCCAACATAGAAAACTGGAGTGGAGGGCGGGGGGAAGACAGTATAATGGTTATGCAAACAGACTCTCATGCATGAGGCTCCTAAATCCCAGGTTCAATCCCCCACACCACCATAAACCAGAGCTGAGTAGTGCTCTGGTGTTTCTCTCTTTCTCTCTCTGAAAAAATAAAATAAATATAATAAAATAAAATAAAAAAACTGGAGTGGATTAAAATCGTTAGAAAAACTGAAATGGAAAAAAAAAAGGACAAAACTCTGCACTCAAGTGAAATGATCAGAGATAATAAATAATAATGATAATAAAAAACACTGGTCTGTAGTCTTTAGCTCTTTACCTGGTACACTGCAGATAATATTCTGAGATGCCTAACTTTACCTGACTCCTAGCTCTTTACCTGGTACACTGCAGATAATATTCTGAGATGCCTAACTTCACTCGGCTCCCAGTTCAAATCAAACTGCTTATCTAAACTCTTCTGTGACTAAACAGTGGCCCGGGAGATGGCACAGTAGATAAAACATTGAATTCTCAACCATGGGGTCTTGAGTTCAATCCCTGGCAGCACATGTACCAGAGTGATACCTGGTTCTTTCCGTCTTATGAATAAATAAATTCTTTAAAAGAAAAATAAATTCTAAAAACAGGTATGTAATGGAAGTAAGTAATTCTATTCTATAGCATTCACTTCAGTTTTCTTCAAAAAATCAACAGCTTTAATTACCCTTTATAGCAATCTATAAAACATCATCTCTCTGATCACATTAACCATGCCATTATGTACTTACTGTCAAGTTGTCTCTCAGTAACTGCATTATTAGCGTGCTGTCTTTGTATGACTCTTCACTTAATGTATCAAGTTCAGCAATGGCTTCATCAAAAGCCTGTTATAAGAAAAATAAATATCTCAGTGCTCAAATAATAAGGATTTCTAAATTTTCACGTTTAGAAGTGAAATACATACTGTCTTTGCAAGAGAGCAGGCTTTCTCTGGGGAGTTGAGAATCTCATAATAGAACACAGAGAAGTTAAGGGCCAGACCCAATCTGATAGGATGTGTTGGTTGCATTTCCTTTTTGCTGATTTCAAAAGCTTCTTGGTATGCCTGTTGTGACTGATCCACAATCCCTGGATAATGAAACACAACAATATGTACTGACAAATCTGAACTTTTATTTTTAACTGCTATATGCTTAAGAAAATAAGGAGAGCAGAGCAGTGGTGCACCCAATAAAGCACACAACGTTACTATGCGCAAGGACCCAGGTTCAAGTCCCTGGTCTCTACTGACATGAGGAAGTGAAGTAGTGAAGCAGCAAGTGGTGTGAGTAGGTATGCATCTCTTTCCCAAACCCTCATCAATTTCTGTCTCTATCCAAAATACATTTAGTGCGTATACACACACACTCATACAAACACATTCATATACATATATGTGCACATGTATGTATAGAAAGAAAGAAAAGGAAAAAAATGAGGCAACATCCTTATGCACAAAATTAGGCTTTTCAGGAAGCATACATTTGTAACAATACTGAGCAATAACTACATTATGTCAGAAATGAAACAGACAAACTCAAAAAGTAGGTTTGGAAAAAACAAAAACAGGTTTACCTTTCTTGTCATCCCCAGCAGCAACTTCAGCCAGGTAACGGTAATAGTCCCCCTTCATTTTCAAGTAGAAGACTTTGCTCTCTGCTTGCGAAGCATTGGGGATCAAGAACTTTTCCAAAAGAGACTTGAAAAGGAACAAAGTAAGAGTTGTAATAAGAAAACACTTACAAAAACTGAAACATCTGCCTTTCAAAGAACAGCAGTCTACCTAATAGCTGAAAATTTTAACTCCCGACCTGCTATTGAATAGAGCAGGCTCGGGAATTTGTGGTTTCAAAGTACAAGGCTTTGGATAGCAATATATAAAAAATTAAAGTCAGGGTAAGGGGACAGAACATAATGGTTATTTATGCAAAGAGTCTCTCATGCTTGAGGTTCCAAAGTCCCAAATTCAATCCCCTACATCACCATACCACAAAAAGCCAGAGCTGAGCAGTGCTCTGATTAAAAAAAAATAAAGTCTGTTCAGTTTATTATTTAATGATAATTCTTTTTAAATTGGGGTGATTTGTGGTTTACTGTAAATACACTTGTTGGTACATGTGTAATACGTCTCAGTTTTCTGTAAAACACTCTTACCCCCAAGCCTAGGTCTTCCTTCACCATTGTGCACTAGGACCTAAAATCCCGTCATTCCACCCCCAGCCTCCCATCTTTCACTTTGGTGCCATACATCAAACCTAGTTAGTCCAAGTTCTACTTCGTGTTTCTCCTTTCTGTTTATATTTTTCAACTTCGGTCTATGAGTGGGATCATCCCATATTCATCCTTCTCTTTCTAACTTATCTCACTTAACACGATTCCTTCAGACTTCATCCAAGATGAGGTAAAGAAGGTGATTATTATTGCAGGGTCATAGGGTAGGTCCACTTCTAGCCTTCTGAGAGTTCTCCAGACTGCTCTCCATAGGGGTTGGACCAACTGACATTCCCACCAGCAGTGGAGGAGGGGTCCTTTACTCCACGACCCCTCCAACATTTGTTGTTGCTATCCTTTCTGATGTATGGCATTCTTAATCATATTTTGCAATAGTAATCCCCCTTAGTTATCTACATACTGGAAAAAAGACTATATACTAATGATGACTCATTTTCTTTTAATGTTAACTGCCACCAGGGTTACTGTTGGGGCTTGGTGCCAGCACAATGAATCCACTGCTTCTGGTAGCCAATTACCACTTCCCTCCCCCCCTTGTTTTATAACAGAAATTTCGATGGCTCACGGGTGGTGTGTGCTGGGGCTGGGGAGATAGATACCTGTAGCATCCCTTCATTACTTGTGAACCTTCTCTCCTGCAGGTTTGATCCTGGGTCCCTGTGCATGATACAGTGTGCACTGTATCAGCTGCACTACTGCCTCAGCTGGAGCCAACATTTCACCCCGCCCCTATGGGTGTTTTTAATTCCTGAGGAGATAGGTAGTGCCAATCTCCCAGGCCTCACAGGCAACTGGCCCTTGGCCCGAGGGGAAGGGGCTTCAGGGGCAGAGTCCAAGGGGCGGATAGAGGTGCAGTCTCAGTAACTATCACTGACCCTGAGCCAACATTTTCCTTATTTATTAGTGAGAAATACAGGAGGAGACAAAGAACCAGTATCACTCTGGTACATGTGCTACTGGGAATTTAGCTTGGGATCTCAAGCCTGAGAGGTCAATCCTTTATCTACTGAACAATCTCCTGGCACTCCGAGTCAACATTTTCTAACTAGCCTGCAAACATCCAATTTTTTCTCAGTAGTCATGTCATTAAATGAAAAAAAAAAAAAAGATAAACTTTGGGATACTGGAGTAATGTAACTGAAGAAGAAACCAGTAAAATAAGGGAACACTAGAGTCCAGACCAGAAGGGGAGGAAAACTAACTTAATTTACAAGAATGTAATTCAAGGAAAACCTTATCATCAACAAATGGGGTGAAAGTGAAACTAAGACGGTAATAGTGGACAAGAAGTAAAATCAAGAGTTCACTCAGTATTGTAACTTTGCTTCAATATACTACTACTATATTGTATGATTAATTTAAAAAGCAAAAGTTGCACTCATATTAGGAAGCGGCCAAATAAACCCTGTGGACTTTCCTTTACCCTTTGATGTTAAAGGCGTTTTAACTCAGTTTCTCCCTCTCTTGCTACAACTACATGAGCTCCAGCTACTCAGAGTTAAACCACAATGTTATCATAGGAATACACTAACATGACCTGGACACTTAAAAAATCTTAATGTAGATGTCATGGGGGAGACTGACAGACCTTTGGTGGTAGGTGTGATATAAACTGTAAATTAGTACAAAATCACTAATAAAAAAACACAAAGAGGGGCCTGGTAGTGGTGCACGTTTAAATATACAGTGTCATGCACAAGGGTCAGTTTCAAGTCCCCATGCCCCCACTTGCAAGGACAAAGCTTCAAGAGCAGTGGAGTGGTGTCCGCAGGTGCCTCTCTCCCCCTTCTCTCTAAATTTCTCACTGTCCTATTAAAATAAAGTCTTGTTAAATGGGAAACTGGGGAATGTTATGCATGTACAAACTATTGTATTTACTGTTGAATGTAAAACATTAATTCTGCGATAAAGAAAAAAAAGTTAAAAAAAAAAGTATACTTAAAATATTTTTCCCCCTTGGCTTAGTCCACTTAAAAATAAAATAAAATAAAGTCTAAAGAATAATAATAGAAACAAAGGGAAAAAAATCGGACATCTCCCTCTTCATTTATATTTTTTAAAAGATTACTAGTAAGCATCAACAAATACTGGAGGCAAGAGAGAGGGAGAGGAAGAGAGAGAAAAAGCCTAAATGAGGGTATAAACAGGAAAGCAATGACAGACCCTGACAGCATAGGTAAGATCCTCTGTTCATAAGATATAGGGATTACGACATTTAAAAATCTGCTTCACTATTCACATTAATAGAAATTTCATTAGTATGTCACTTTAGACTCAGCTGTAATTTGAATAAATGGTAAAAAAAAAAGTGCAAAAAGCTTTCATTTACAAAAGATTAAGCCATGTCAAAAGAGGAGTCAGGTGGTGCACCTGTGGTACAGCATGTATGTTGCCACGTGCAAAGACCTGGGTGCAAACCCCTGATCTCCTGCGGGTATAGGTCAGTTGGTCTCTTACACTCCCATCAGCTTCTAGCTGTCAACAAACACAGAAAAAGGCCACCAGGAATGGTGGTGCTGTACAAGCCCAGAGATAACACTAGTAGGGAAAGACAAACAAACAAAAAAGGGAAAACATTTTTCTTTTAGTCTAATTTTACAGGTGACCTGTTAAAGGTACAAACTAAGAAAGGCTGCCTTCTGCCTAAATTCAATTGTAGTCTACTGCTAAAGAGCTGTGTCACTGTGAAAAAGTTTTTAAATCTCTCTGGAGTTCAGGTTTCTTATCTGTAAAATTTTTGAAAATGTTGTGAGTTAAATAAATCTTAATGTACAGGAAATACTTAAAACTTATTAAGCTGTCAAGAACATCATGGTGGTAGATAAAAAGCTTTGAAAAAGTTTCATTTTTATTTAAGACTTTCAATTTTCTTTCACTGGTCAAAAATACTATTTTTTCTTCCTTAAAGTGACAGGCTCACTTCATTTTCAATTGATGTTTTGCTTAACAGTCAAGTCTGAATAAACTGTAACTTGTCTTCTTTGAAGAGCACTCCATGGGGGTGGAAAGCACTAAGCTCAATTCTTAATTCAAATAACCACAAATGTCTTTTCTGGAAAAAAAAAAAAAAAAAAAAAAAGCCATACTTCCAATTTAACCATACAAAACATTAAAAGGATGTTGACATATGGCCTATTATTAAACTACTAGTAAGTAGCAAAATTACTATTTTAATTTTAAGAGTAATTTAAAGAGTTTTCAAGAGTTTTTAAGAGTAATTTTAAGAGTTTCAAGATACACAAGTCAGTCTTTGTATGTGTGAAACCCAGGGATCAAAACCCCAGAGCTCATACACATGAGGCGTTTCACTAGTAGTACTTACTATTCATTCAGTGCTAGTAGTTTTAACACTGGGCTACAGTCCTAATCCTACTTTTGAAATTTATCAATTACAGTATAGTGCCATCACTTTCATTAGTATTAGAAACCCAGCAGTTTTAGGCACTCTTGCTTTTTTATCAGTGCTAACGACTACATCGAAGAGAGCCAAGAATATAGTTGTGACTTCAAGAACACCACCCACCTCTACTCAGCCACCAAAAGATTCTCAGGAATCTGGCAGTTCCTCTTAAAAAAAAAAAAAAAAAAGATTTATGAGAAAGAGAAAAGGGAACCAGAACATCACTCCGGCACCTGCAACACCAGGGCTTAAGACTTGGGACCTCATGCTTGAGAGTCCAATGCTCCATCTACCTACCACACCTCCTTCCTTCCTGGTGGTACGGATCACTTTTAAGGACTGATGACTGAAAATAATCTGTGCTATAAGCCATCTAACTTTACTATTTTTCTTAATTTTTAATTAGTGATTAAATATTGATCTATAAGGTAAGATAACAGCAGTATAATTCCATACAATTCTCACTACTAGAGTTGTGTCCCATCCCCTCCACTGGAAACTTCCCTATTGTTTACCACTCTGGGAGTAAAGACCAAAATTCTTTTGGGGGTGAGCCATCTAACTTTAGATTCCTAATTTTAACCCTATCTTCTATTCTCTCCAGAGTCTATGTTTTTATGCCTCTAGCAACTAGTTAAAGCTCCTAATGGAAAGAGAAACAAAAAGTATTTTCTATCACTAATGATATAAATTAAAAGTTATATACCAAATAGCATGAAACTGACATTTAAGAAAACAAGGAGTATACCAATATGGACATACATTAAGGTACAATTTATTATTTTTTTTAAAAGGTACAATTTATAAAGTAGTTTGTATTTGATCTTATCTTGCACATTCTTTAAGCATAGAATTTTTTTATACAGCACAGCAAATTCCCATAAGAATACAAAAACTTACTGCACCAAAGTAAAAGACTGGGGTAGGTAGGTGGGGAGAATACAGATCCAAGAAGGATGACAGAGGACCTACTGGAGGTTGTACTGTTATATGGAAAACCAGGAAATGTTATGCATGTACAAGCTATTGTATTTACTGTCAAATGTAAAACATTAATTCCCCAATAAAGAAAGTAAAAAATAAATAAATAAACAAGACAGACAAGAATAAAATAAAGCTATATTAAACTTGAAAAAAAAATACAAAAACTAAGAGATCATTCTAAGTGACAAGAACTTTTTTAATTCTACATACTAACATCTAAATTATTATTCACAGGGAGCATAATTTAAAATAAAATTAATTATGATTTTGCATTTATAACTTTTCACATACTTAACTGAAGGCCTCTTTTTAAGGGCAAAAAAGTGTTTCTGCATTTAGCAAAGGAAGCAGAGGCCACAGCATCTGTTAGGCATAGGAAGGTTTGGGAGTCAATCTGAGTCTCAGACTTAAGAATAGCTGTTCTACATTGAGCCACTTCCCTGGATGCTCCATTCTTCATAAAAGAACACATATTTATTGACTAATATAGAAGACTGAGGGCTTGGTGGCAGTGCACCTGGTTGAGTGCACGTCACAATGCACAAGGGTTCAAGCCCCCAGACCCCACCTGCATGGGGAAAGCTTCACAAGTGACGAAGCAGGGCTGGAGTTCTCTCTTCTCCATCATCCCCTTCCCTCTCTATTTCTGGCTGTCTCTATCCAATAAATAAATAAAGACAGTAAGAAAATTTATTAAAAAATAAAGAAGACCTTGGGTAGGGGAGACAGTTTAATGGATATGCAAATGTCTCTCATGTCTGCGGCCCCAAGCTCCCAAACTCAATTCCCACCATACACCAGAGGTGAACAGTGCTCAGGTTGTTTCTGTATCTTTCTCATATAAAATATTAGACAATTAAAAATATGACCTCTGGATTGATAGTTTTACATAAATTCCAACTGAAAGTTCTTTAAAGACACATTTTACACATATCAGGTACTCAACTATTTAAAATCCCCTAGCTAAATGCAGTAATTTGAACAATTTCATTGAAATGTAACAGGAAACTAAGCATAATCTTAGAGAATGAGGAAATTTTAGGTCACTACCCTGGAGACTATCAAGCCTATTAAACTAGCAAACTTCTAAACAGGTAAGACAAAATATGACGGAAATTACTAAAAGTGGGCAGATCTACTGTAGATATTTTTTCCAGAGATGACACAAAATGACCCAGACATATCAAAGAATGTTCATAACTTCCACAATGAAATCATCATGTGAATGAACGACATTAAAAAAGGGCTGGAAACAGCAAGTTTCTAGGCTGGAGGAGTAGTGGAGAGGGTGGAGTTTTTTCAGTAGCTTCCCCCTCTCCTCCAAGTACTAACAAAAGTTAGTTAAAAGAAAGCGGTTGATCTCCCCCCCCCCCCATCCTCCAGGTCTGCAACTCCCCAGTCTAAGATGGACAAAATCTGTGCCATCTTTGGAGGCTCCCAGGGCACTGGCAGGGGAGTGACCCAGTTAATGGCCCAGAAGGGCTAGCGACTGGCCATCATCTCCAGAAATCTACAAGTGGCCAAAGCAACTGCCTGTGAGCTTGGTGGGCATCATTTGGCATTTAGATGCCATGTTGCCGAAGAACAAGACGTCCAGAATACACTTGAAGAGTTGTAGAAAAGTTGAGGTTCAGTTAAATTCTTGGTAAATGCAGCCGGAATCTGCAGGAATAATCTTTTAGTTTTAGTAAGAGCAAAAACTGAAGGTATGATATCTCTGCTTCATATAATCTCTTGGGTTCCATGCTGACATATAAAGCTGCTGTGAAGACTAGGATCCAACCGCAGGGTGGGTCTATAGTTAATACAGGAAGTATTATTGGCTTAAAAGGCCTGTCTGGTGAGTCTGCATGCTGTGCAAGTAAAGCAGGATTGGTTGGATTTTCACGTGCTGTCACTAAAGAAGTAGCAAGAAAGAAAATAAAGAGTGAATGTAGTTGAACCAGGATTTATTCACTCAGATATGACAAAACAATTGAAAGAAGATTTAAAGAAAAATGTTCCTCTTGGGAGGTTTGGAGAGCCTACTGAGGTGGCACACACGGTTGTGTTTCTTGTAGAATCACCATATATTACAGGACGTGTTCTAGTAATGGATGGGGGATTACAATTGGCAGTGTAGTTGATAGCTTATTCAGTCATAATGGTGATTAGAATCAAGGGCATATAATGATAATAGTAATAATATAATAATAATAATTAACAAGATTGTAAGATAAAATAACAGGGGTATAATCCCATTTAGTTCTCACTACCAGAGACCCGTGTCCCATCCCTTCCATTAGAAGCTTCCCTATTCTTTATCCTTCTGGGAGTATGGACCAAATTTCTTTATGGGGTGCAGAAGGTGAAAGATATGGCTTCTGTAATTGCTTCTCTGCTGGGCATAGGCATGGGCATTGGCAGGCTGATCCATGCCCCCAGCCTGTGCTGGATGTGCACTCAACTAGGTACACCACCACTGTCACGGTTTTTTTGTTTTCTATACTTCATTGTGACATCCCATTCAGGCTTAAGTTCCCTTCTCAGGACACTTCATGTTCTAAAATTATCAATAAAAGTGATTTGGTTAATTACAAGAAAGAAGTGTATTTCACTTAAATAACCACATAAAGATGTAAGGTTACAAATAGGTTTAATCGCCACCCCCATATCAAACTGGAAGAATATGAGAACTCCTGAAACAGGTGATCAGTGTTCTAACTTTGATGAATTCTCCACGTCTAGTTTATACTTTAACGCTTGCAGCATACTGATGAATTCAGTTGCCAGCTGCTGCTTATGTTCAGTAGTTCAAGAACTTTAATAAATTCTTACTTAAGAAGGCCTATCTGTAACTGTTAATGAGCTCTTATGAAACCATAATACAGTCTGTGTGTAAGACTTTAAGAACGGTTTATGATTAAAGCCAATGTATTAAAATTTTTACTAGGAAGATTTAAAAAAAAAAAAAAAGACTGGGAACAAGAATTGTTGATGAGTATATGGAGAAAAGGAATTTGGTATGCTGTTGATGAGAGTGCAAACTGGCACAGCCCCTATGTAACAGGGCATGAAAATCCCTTTAAAAAATTACAAGGGTTTATGGGGACTCCTATGTTCTTAGCTGTACTAGTAACAATAACCTACGTAAGGTATTATCAACCATAAATTCCTATCAATAGATGACTAGATAAAGGTGACAGAGGGTATCTACCCTCAATGGATTTATTACTTGGTATTGTGTGGCTTGAGTTAATGAGATACCAACTCACCACCCCTTTGAGAACGTCATACATCAGAAACCACAGCAACAACAAATGCTGGAGAGGTTGTGGGGACAAAGGAATCCTCTCAAGGCTAGAAACAGACTTTCCTTATGACCCAGTAATTTCTCTACTAGGGATATATCTTAAGGAGTCAAGCACATCCACCCAAAAAGATAAGTGTGCACCTATGTCCATAGCAGCACAATTCATATTAGCTAAAACCTAGAAAACAACCAAGGTGCCCAACAACAGATGAGTGGCTGAGAAAGTTGTATATACATACACAATGGAATACTACTCAGCTATATCAGAACAATGAGTCCACCTTCTTCAACCCATCTTGGATGGAGCTAGAAGGAATTATGTTAAGTACAATAAGCCAGAAAGAGTAGTATAGGATGACACCTCTCATAAACCTAAGTTGAAAAAGAACAGAAAGGAAAACAAAAGCAGAATTTGACAAGAGTTTGGAGCAATACACTGAAGTCAAAACAAACAAACAAACAAAAACTTGGGGGTAGATTTTCAGCTCCTAGGATATGGGGGTAGAGACACAGACTTTGGGTGGAAGGAATGGTGTTAATAAGTAAACTGACTTTTTACCATGGGCTTAAATTGTTAATGCATCTCTGTTAATAATTTTTTTTTGAAATATTAAATCACCTATAATCTTAGACCAAGGAGACCAGAAGCAACCTGTCTTGTATATAATATATAATTATTTGTAAATAGCATTAAATGATGCAAATCATGGTAAGGTCTAACCATAGGATTTTCAAAGTTAACCAAGTTCCCAAATAACTTGGTTTTAATATTAATTATCTATTGTCTTCTTTAACTCTAAGACATCAAGGAACCTTCTTCATTCTCTATAAAACCCATTATTTCTCCCAGTCCTAGAACCTCTGGGGCTTTACTTGTTTTCCTTCATGTTTCTCTTGACCCATCCCATTTGATACTGCATCTGCTGACCTCAACCAAATCAATGCAACCAGTGCCAGATGGTGTCCAGAGACACCAGGCCTGGGATGTCAACCATTCAGCTCCAATACTCTAGATAGTGAGACCGTTCCTAGTTCACAGGACCACTTCAGATAGTGCACTTCCTAACAAAGTGACAGAACCTAGATATAGACCAAGGCCCATGAGACAGGGCACATGTGCACACGTATCCGCAAGCTGGGCAAACATAAACCTTAAAAGTGTGCGGGGGGCAGGCAGTAATACAGTGGGCTAAGTGCACATGGCACAAAGTGCAAGGATCCTGGTTCGAGCCCCAGATCCCCCACCTGCAGAGGGGGTCGCTTCAGGGTGGTGAAGCAAGTCTGCAGGTGTCTTTCTCTCCCTCTTCTTTTTTGATTTCTCTGTCCTATCCAACAACCACAACAACGGCAACAATAACAGTAAGGGCAACAAAATGGGAAATACGGCCACCAGGAGCAATGGATTTGTAGTGCAGGCACTGAGCTCAGCTCCAGCAGTAACCCTGGAGGCAAAAAAAAAAAAAAAAAAAAAGTTGAACAGTCTACAGTGACTCAATAGGTACAACAAGCAGAAAGACCTGAAAAATAAGATACCATAAAGTACTTAATCAAATATTTTCTACTTAGAACTAGATACCCTCCTCACCTTCTTTCACTTCCCTAAATCACTCTCAAGGCTAAACCTTGTCAGATGAAATAAGGACTACAAAAGCTGGATAAGGGTAAGAGACTGGCACACTTTAATAATGCCCCCTCTTAAGTTTCTTTATTGGGGATCAATGGTTTGCAGTTGACAGTAAAATACAATAGTTTGTACATGCATAACATTTCCCAGTGTACCACATAAAAATTCAACCCCCACTAGGTCTTCCTCTGCCATCATGATCCAAGACCCAAACCCTCCCTCCCACCTCAGTCTTTTACTTGGGTGTAATACACTAATACCAGTAATAATGGCCACCCCATCATCCAGGGCCCTAGTCAGGGAATCGTGGGATTCCCACATAGATATGGACCTAGACCTCTGACCTCCTCTCTCCACCGTCACTGATCATCTCCATCAGAAACAGCATTGTGGATCCTCTAGTGGGCCTCTACAGGATACTGCCCTAAATATAGAACAACAGTGGTAGAAAGTGCCCCACTCTCTGAAAGGAGGCGGGTCAACATACTCTGCCATTTGAGGAAAAGTGGTCCTGAAATGAGTGCAGCCTAGAATGTTCCTAGCTGTGACCATGGAATGCAAGCTCAGATCTACAGGGATATAGAAGTGACACAGGTTCCTGTGTTGAATATGAATAGACATGGCTCCTAGGTCAGATCGATGGGGTTTACAGTTAACAATATTTATATACTTTTCCCATATTGTGAGCTTTTCTCTGCCCATTTCTAGCTTTCTAGTCCTATTCCCATCTTTAATACCATCTTCCCAAACAATACTCTTAGCCCACCTGTATGTTAGCTGTCGTGCTTAGTCAAGTCATGAGCCCCTTGGAACATACCTAAAATATGACTTCCTAGCTTCTTGCAACATTTCTTCCAAATTTCATCTGCTATACTCTTACCTTTAGGGTCCTGATTCTTAAACAATTTGTTCTGCTTTATGTCTTAATGCTTTTCAGCCACCAAGCTGCAGATGCTACCATGATGCCAAATTGACTTCCCTAGACAAACAACCTCACCAATGTATCCTGAAACTACACCTCCCCAGAGCTCTACCCCACTAGGGAAAGATAGAAATGGGTTGGGGGTGGAAGTCTGGCAGTACTGCAGCGGGTTAAGTGCAGGTGGCGCCAAGCCCAAGGACCGGCAGGAGGATCCCAGTTTGAGCCCCCGGCTCTCCACCTGCAGGGGAGTCGCCTCACATCCGCAGGTCTGCAGGCATCTTTCTCCCCTCCCGCCGCTCCCCCCCACCATCTTCCCCTCTCTCCATTTCTCTCTGTCCTATCCAACAACGATGACATCAACAGCAATAACTACAATAATAAAACAAGGAGAACAAAAGGGAATAAATAAAGCATTAAAAAAAAGAGAAGAAATGGGTTGGGAGTATGGATCAGCCTGTCAACACCCAATGTCCAGTCTCCAGAGAAGCAATTACAGAAGCCAGACTTTCCAATTCTGCTTCCCATTAAAAATCTTTGATTCATACTCCCAGAGGGATAAAGAATAGAGAAACATCAAAGGGGGTATGGGAATCTGGTGGGAATTGAATTGTATACAGGAACTGTCCCCCTTATTCCACAATCTTGTCAAATCATTACTATATCACTAATAATAACATCATGGTGATATAGGGTAAAAAAATAACTACAGGTATTTGTACCAGGTCTAAAGGACACCTATAAATTCCAGGCTTACTCCCCCTCCATTTCCTAGTTTGCAGGGCCTTGAGAGCTTTTAAGCAAATTGACTTTTACTATTCCACCCCCCCCCCTTTACACATCTCACGGTCCACATGTACACAACCTTTCTTTGTGTAACATTATGTTATAAAAGAGAAACTCCATCTGAATTTTGGGCCCAAAATGTTGTGGCATATGCAATTTTGACCTGATGCTTCAATAAAACTGTTTTCCTACATCCTAGGTGCTGTAGCTTGTTACTGATTCTGTTTATAATGGTTTCACTTACGTGGAGTATGACTAAAAAAAAAAAATTTAAAAAAAAAACAAACAATAAGCAAATAACTGATTCTTAAGATTCTGAAAAGGTGGTTTTTGGTAGGAAAGGGTACAACTGTTAGTTTCTATTTGATGGCATAGGAACAGGAACTTTGGTGATGGGTGTCGATGATTTGTATACACACACAGAGGAGAGGTGTGAACTATATTCCCTAAAATCGTACAATATTGTAACCCAATGTTAAATCAACACTTTTTAAAAAGTATCAAGGGTGATACTGTTAATTTGCTCAAACAGGAAAAAAAAAATTAATCCAACTCTCTAGAGATCTGAAAAACTGTCTAGCAATTTTTAAGACTTTCTTTTTTAAAATTTTTATTTTTTTTTTATTTTCCCTTTTGTTGCCCTTGTTTTTTGTTGTTAATGTCATCGTTGTTGGATAGGATAGGATAGAATAGGACAGAGAAATGGAGAGGAGGGGAAGACAGGGGGGGGGAGAGAGAAAGATAAGACACCTGCAGACCTGCTTCACCACCTGTGAAGCATCTCCCCTGCAGGTGGGGAGCCGGGGCTCGAACCAGGAGCCTTATGCCGGTCCTTGCTCTTTGCGCCAAGTGCGCTTAACCTGCTGCACTACCGCCCGACCCCCACTGTCTAGAAATTTAAGTATGTGGTTGTTGGGCTAAGCACATAAAAAGCCCACCAAAGATTGGGGAGGATAGTTTGAAGCAGAGAAAAAAAAAAAAACCCGCCAACACCCATGTTCAGTAAAGAAGCCAGACCTTCCACCTTCTGCACCCCATAATAATCCCCGAGAGGGATCAAAGAATAGGAAAGCTTTCAAGGGAGGGGATGGGATATGAAGTTCTGGTGGTGGAAATTTTGTGTAATTATATCCCTCTTATCCTATGGTCTTGCCAATATTTTCATTTTATAAATAAAAAAGAAAAAAGTTGGCAAATATATATAAATATGTAGATAGTTATAGAAATAAGTCAATCCATATCTGTGATCTTACGAGAACGCAGTTTCCAGTGGAGGGAATGGGACACAAAACTTTGGTGGCAGGAAATGCATGGAATTATACCCGTTGTCTTTTTTTGAAAATATTAAATCACTAATAAAAAAAATCTGTTTATTCAGGAAAATAAAACCCACAAGCCCACCAAAGAAAAACACCTTGAAGTCAGGAGACCCTGTCATCTAGGAGTGAAAGGGATTCAAAATATGAAATTATGAACAATCCCTGTGTCCCATTCTATCTTATTTATATAATACTGATTTTAAAACCTCCCTTCCAATTTTAGGCTAGAAGAACTTCTTCCTAATGCAGTAATCAGCTTCCTACCAGGACATCATGTGTTTCCTACTATGATACTGAAGAGGATAAAAATATCACTTTCAGGATTCTTACCCCCCCCCAACATAATTTGAATTAAATGATTAGCAATTATCAGGCAGAATCAAATTGGGAGTCTATAAAATAACTAGTCAAAATTCTTAGAAAAAAAATCTGAAACTATTAAGTCAAAGACTAAAAAGCTGATTCAAATTAAAGAATAAGGAGTTATGACAGTGAAGTGTAAAGTATAATTCTGGCTGAGAATTACAGTGATACAATTTGTGTAAGTTTAACTTTTAACAGCTTTATTAATTATTTTATTAATCTTCTGATGTAAATTTTACTGTTAATACGACATTAACGTAGGGAATCAGATAAAGGATATATGGGAAATCATTCATACAAATAAGGATACAGTTTGACTTTATACAAATTTTGCAGGAAAATTCAGTGGTCAAAAGGAAAAGGACACAAAATTGGAGATTTTAATGTGATTCTAAATACTTAAGAAGTGAACTCTGAAATATAGACTAGAAATGAAGACGTTTTAAATTGATATTTTCTTCAAGTTATGCCAACTCTTCCACTCCTACAAAATCCCTTACTTCTTGTAGCAGAATAAATATATTATGTTTTAATCTAAAAATCAGGTGACACTTCCAAAGAGACAGAAAACATTAGTGCTTAACATATGACCTATTTAAGTCACCAAATCCTCTGGCTCTATGCTCCTTTAAGTCCCAAATTCATATTCTATAAAATTTAACCGCTGCGGGTCAGGCGGTGGCGCAGTGGCGGCTTAAACGCACATGGCGCAAAGCGCAAGGACGGGCATAAGGATCCCGGTTCGGCCCCCCCCCCCCCCCCCCCGCTCCCCACCTGCAGGGGAGTCGCTTCACAGGTGGTGAAGCAGGTCTACGGGTGTTTGTCTGCAGGTGTCTATCTTTCTCTCCCCCTCCTCTCTGTCCTATCCAACAACGAACAACATTAACAATGGTAATAATAATAACCATAATGAGGCTACAACAGTAAGGGCAACAAAAGGGGGAAAAAATTGGCCTCCAGGAGCGGTGGATTTGTGGTGCAGGCACCGAGCCCAGCAATAACCCTGGAGGAAAAAAAATTAAAAATTAAAAAAAAATTTAACTGCCAATTTATTATTAAAAATAAAACCCAAACAAAATCGACAAACCTTTAGCCAGACTCACAAAACAAAAAAGGGAGAAGACCCAAATAAATCGAATAGTAAATGAAAGAGGAGATATCACAACAGACACTGCAGAAATTCAACATATCATGCAAGGCTTCTATGAACAACTATATGCCACCCAAGCTAGAGAACCTTGAAGAAATGAATGATTTCCTAGATACCTACCAACTTCCAAAACTAAGTAAAGAGGAAGTGGATAACATGAACAGGCCCATCACAGCTAATGAAATTGAAACAGTTATCAAAAATCTCCCCAAAAATAAAAGTCCTGGACCAGATGGTTTTACAAATGAATTCTACAAAACTTTCAAAGAAGAACTAATACCTCTACTTTTAAAAGTCTTCCAGAAGATTGAAGACACTGGAATACTCCCTGCCAGCTTCTATGAAGCCAACATCACCCTGATACCAAAAGCAGACAGGGACACAACCAAAAAAGAAAACTACAGACCAATATCTCTGATGAACATAGATGCGAAAATATTGAACAAAATTCTAGCCAACTGGATACAGCAGTATATCAAAAAGATTGTTCATCATGACCAAGTGGGGTTTATCCCAGGCATGCAAGGTTGGTTTAATATACGTAAATCAATCAATGTGATCCACCTCATCAACAAAAGCAAGACCAAAAACCACATGATCCTATCAATAGATGCAGAGAAAGCCTTTGACAAAATACAACATCCCTTTATGATCAAAACACTACAAAAAATGGGAATAGATGGGAAATTCCTGAAGATAGTGGAGTCTATATATAGTAAACCTACAGCCAACATCATACTCAATGGTGAAAAACTGGAAGCATTTCCCCTCAGATCAGGTACTAGACAGGGTTGCCCACTATCACCATTACTATTCAACATAGTGTTGGAAGTTCTTGCCATAGCAATCAGGCAGGAGCAAGGAATTAAAGGGATACAGATTGGAAGAGAAGTCAAACTCTCCTTATTTGCAGATGACATGATAGTATACATGGAAAAACCTAAGGAATCCAGCAAGAAGCTTTTGGAAATCATCAGGCAATACAGTAAGGTGTCAGGCTATAAAATTAACATTCAAAAGTCAGTGGCATTCCTCTATGCAAACACTAAGCTAGAAGAAATTGAAATCCAGGAATCAGTTCCTTTTCCTATAGCAACAAAAACAATAAAATATCTAGGAGTAAACCTAACCAAAGAAGTGAAAGACTTGTATACTGAAAATTATGAGTCACTACTCAAAGAAATTGAAAAAGACACAAAGAAGTGGAAAGATATTCCATGTTCATAGATTGGAAGAATTAACATCATCAAAATGAATATATTACCCAGAGCCATCTACAAATTTAATGCTATCCCCATCAAGATCCCAAGCACATTTTTTAGGAGAATAGAAAAAATGCTACAAATGTTTATCTGGAACCAGAAAAGACCTAGAATTGCCAAAACAATCTTGAGAAAGAAGAACAGAACTGGAGGCATCACACTCCCAGATCTCAAACTGTATTATAGGGCCATTGTCATCAAAACTGCTTGGTACTGGAACATGAACAGACACACTGACCAGTGGAATAGAATTGAGAGCCCAGAAATGAGGCCCCACACCTATGGACATCTAATCTTTGACAAAGGGGCCCAGACTATTACATGGGGAAAGCAGAGTCTCTTCAACAAATGGTGTTGGAAACAATGGGTTGAAACATGTAGAAGAATGAAACTGAGTCACTGTATTTCACCAAATACAAAAGTAAATTCCAAGTGGATCAAGGACTTGGATGTTAGACCACAAACTATCAGATACTTAGAGGAAAATATTGGCAGAACTTTTCTCCGCATAAATTTTAAAGACATTTTCAATGAAACGAATCCAATTACAAGGAAGACTAAGGCAAGTATAAACCTATGGGACTACATCAAATTAAAAAGCTTCTTCACAGCAAAAGAAACCACTACCCAAACCAAGAGACCCCTCACAGAATGGGAGATCTTTACATGCCATACATCAGATAAGAGTTTAATAACCAATATATATAAAGAGCTTGCCAAACTCAACAACAAGACAACAAATAACCCCATCCAAAAATGGGGGGAGGACTTGGACAGAATATTCACCACAGAAGAGATCCAAAAGGCCGAGAAACACATGAAAAAATGCTCCAAGTCTCTGTCAGAGAAATGCAAATCAAGACAACAATGAGATATCACTTCACTCCTGTGAGAATGTCATACATCAGAAAAGGTAACAGCAGCAAATGCGGGAGAGGGTGTGGGGTCAAAGGAACCCTCCTGCACTGCTGGTGGGAATGTCAATTGGTCCAACCTCTGTGGAGAACAGTTTGGAGAACTCTCAGAAGGCTAGAAATGGACCTACCCTATGACCCTACAATTCCCCTCCTGGGGATATATCCTAAGGAACCCAACACATCTATCCAAAAAGATCTGTGTACACATATGTTCTTGGCAGCACAATTTGTAATAGCCAAAACCTGGAAGCAACCCAGGTGTCCAACAACAGATGAGTGGCTGAGCAAGTTGTGGTATATATACACAATGGAATACTACTCAGCTGTAAAAAAATGGTGACTTCACCGTTTTCAGCCGATCTTGGATGGACCTTGAAAAAATCATGTTGAGTGAAATAAGTCAGAAACAGAAGGATGAATATGGGATGATCTCACTCTCAGGCCGAAGTTGAAAAACAAGACCAGAAAAGAAAACACAAGTCGAACCTGAAATGGAATTGGAGTATTACACCAAAGTAAAAGACTCTGGGGTGGGTGGGTAGGTGGGGAGAATACAGGTCCATGAAAAATGATGAATATAATAGTGGGGGTTGTATTGTTAAATGGGAATCTGGGGAATGTTATGCATGTTCAAACTATTGTATTTCCTGTTGAATGTAAAGCATTAATTCCCCTATAAAGAAATAGTGGTGAAGCAGGGATGCAGGTTGTCTCTCTCCCTCTCTGTCTCTGCCCTTCTCTCAATTTCTGGCTGTCTCTACCCAATAAGTAAATAAATAAATACATAACCTTAAAACATTTCAAATATTAATAAGACCCTTATTGAACATTTAAGTCCAATTCCACAGGAAAATGTAGAAGTTCCAATCAGTCTTGTACAATTCCCTGATGATGAGGGTTTCTCTGAAGATTTTATTCTGTAAAGCCACCAAGCCTTTTATGATCCCCATAAAGAAAGTAGGTAAAGAAGCTACTTCCGTTCTCAAATGGACCTATCAGTTTGGAAATTGGTCTCTTACTCCCTCTTGTGGCTGGATTAACCTCCTTTCTTTTCAATTACAGCTCCGAAATACTTGCAACCAGCAGGTATCCAGAGTTAATTTAGTAGGAATTTGCACACATTTTGACTTTACAAGCTCTCAACTTTCTGTGAAATACTGGTCCCCCAAAAATAAAATTTTAAGTGTCCTATAAGGACAGTCATACAGAGATGATTAATTTCAAGGATAAAAACATTTTAACCACTTGTGTAATTAAATGCCATTCCCCATTAAAAATAAATGGCATATCCTTACCATTTAATTTCTAAAAACCAAAAAACTTAAAAAAAGTCAACAGGATGAAAAAGGTAACAATAAAGGAACTAAAAACTGCTGAGTTCTATTAGATTCAGGTCTCTAATGATAGCAAAGCAATCCAAGAAAAATTAAGTCTTACTTAAAAGGCTGAAACCTACCTCCTGTATATCCTACTCTACATTCAATACTTTCCCATTCACTCTGCTGTTATTTATTGAGCTGTTGGGACTTTTTTTTTAACTTTTTTCTTTCAATTACTACTTATTTGTAGTACAGGGCTTATGAAATAGACAACTGCTAAGAAAAAAGAGCAAAGAAAAAAGGTAAGAACTGCAGTTCATGAATTTTGTAAGAACACAAGCAGGTATTTCTCCAAAAAGTATTTGTAATTCATCACCAAGATGAGAAAGACTCAACTCATCACCAATGCCTTCCTAGTAAATTTGAAAAATCCTAATCCAGAAACTTTAAAAAAGATAGGAACTAGCACCCACTAAAACACTTCTAATTGTTTTAATGAAGGCCATCTCATTAAATAATTCAAATTAATAAAATTCCAATATAACAAAAATTGAGTATTTCCTGCAAATTAACAATAAGATCTTTCCTATGGGCTTGATTCCCAGCAAGAAAGAACACCTAATGGACAAAAAGTTTTATTTTGGTCTACTTAACTTTAAAGATGAACATCTGTGTCTTTATACTCTACCTGTGATCACTACCATTGTTAGGTCAAAACATCAAACTCGTTTAAATTCACAAAAACCTAAATGCCAAAAACTTTAAATATTTATTCCAGTAAGCAAACGTTTATGTGCTACACAGGATTCCCATAAGGATACTGACAAGTCAGCTATAGTCATTCAGCTTTGCTGCCCTATATCAACATCAGTCACTCCAAGAGTGTTAACAGAAATGTTTAGGGGCCAGGTGGTGGCACACCTGGTTGAATGCATGTTACAGTGCAAAAGAACCCAGGTTGAGTGCAGCAAAAAAAGCTTCACAAGTGGAGAAGCAGTGCTGCAGGTGTCACTCTGTTTACTCCTTCCCTATCAATTTCTAGCTGTAGCTATATAATAGATAACAAAAATAAAAATTAAAGAAATATTTAATGAGATAAAAATCTCAAGACTCTTGACTACTCAATAGAGTAAGTGACATGTCTTAACAAAAAGCTGCAAAACTAAGCCAATGGCAACTGCTATTACAAAGCAGTATGCACAAAGATACAAGACTTTTTACCATGTTAGGGAGTTACTCCCTAATGGAGAGTGAACCATTGCGCAGAAATACATCTACTACAATGAGAAATGCTGAGATACACATAATAGCTAATCATGCCATTCTTCCCAGGCCAAATTCAAATTTCTGTCACCTAGAAAAAATTATTCAGCATAGTAATTGTTCTTTAAAAGTTAACTACTGCAAATATCAACCAGTGGTCCTGTTTTCAAGAATGAAGGCATGCAGTCTCTAAACCTTAAAGACATCAAAGTTAAAAAATAAACTCTGAATAATAATCAAACAGAAACCCTCAGGCCATGCAGATAGAAATTATCAATGGCTTACTTATGTCAGAGACAGTTAAGAAATCAAATTAGAGGGAGTCACGCGGTATAGCAGCAGGTTAAGAGAAGGTGGAGCAAAGCGCAAGGATTGGCTTAAGGATCCCAGTTCAAGCCCCAGGCTCCCCACCTGCAAGGGAGTCACTTCACAAGCGTGAAGCAGGTCTGCAGGTGTCTTATCTTTCCTCCTCTCTCCATTTCTCTCTGTCCTATCCAACATCATCAATAACAACTACAACAATAAAAGGGCAACAAAAGGAAGTAAATTTTTAAAAATCAAATTAGAACCAAAGGTTTCTTAAACAAACAAAATAACCCCACATTTTTGTAAAGAAAGGGGAGAGAGAGAGAGAGAAAAGAACCAGATGTCACTTTGGTACACACTGCCAGGGGCTGAACTAATGCTTGAGAGTCCAATGCTGTATCCACCGCACACCTGGACCGCAAGCCAAAGTTAGTGGATAGTAGTGACTTAAGCAAAAACAGTGCATAATGAAAGCAGATCTTCATATAAAGTCTATAGATTCCTTTAGCACTGACTGATAGATTGCTATGTTTATGAAACATGTTTATGAAACATTCAAGGAACACTGTACAAGGGTTTTTAAATCAATCAGATGGACAAAACTATCAATTTTAAAAAGCTGGGCCAGTAAAATAACTCACTTGGATAATGTTCTGCTTTGCCTTGTGTGTCATCCCAGGTTTAAAGCTGGCCTTCACTAAAGGAAGCATTAGTTCTGCGGCTTCTTTCCCTGTCTTTCCTCTGGAAAAAGCCCAGAGCAGTGACACACCCTCCCCCCACACTATACTCAGGATAGAACTGGGGAAAAAACTGTAAAAGTAGCAAGTATGATTAAATGATTACCACTAGTAGTAAAAGGTTTGTAATTCATAACTTTTGTTAATTAAAATTAAGTCAAGTTAATCCTTATATCATGAATTTCTTGCCAATATGCTTCCAAGTAGAACGGGGGGGGGGGGGGGTGGTGGTGGTGGTGGTTATAACTACAAGCACAATGAAAAGAGGAAATAAACCTGTTTTCTATTCATGGGAGAGTATTATACAAATGAGTTAATATGTGTGAAAGGCTTGAAAACAAATGACCCAAGCAATAAAGCAACTGGCAACTTGCAATCAGAAAATGAAGTCAAAGTTGGTTTTATGATGACACTTTAAGGGGCTGGGAGATGGTGCACCTGGTTAATTACATGTGCTAACTACCATGTGCAAGCATTCAGGTTCAAGCCCCCCGTTCCCACCTGTGGGTGGAGACACTTACAGATGTGTCTCTCTCCCTCTAACCCCCCTTCAATTTCTATTTCATGAAATAAAGTTTAAAATATATAGATACATTCATCTCAAAGTCCTCCACAAGTTAAAGATGCTCCAGTTGAAGAAAACAACTAAAGTGTCAACAAATTATGATGGGTTCAATAAGAATCTATTCTGTTATTAAAGGAGAAAATTGGTTCAAAGAAAGAACCAGATTGCCAGAAATAAAAGATTAATAAAAAGTCATCTAGTCATGAAGGAAGCTTTGATTTTTATAAAAACGGAACTGGTTTTTCATGTCTCCATTCCAAAATATGGGGTCATTTCCTTAATTTTCATGCTCAAGGGCCATGAAATCATCCATCCCTAAATTCATAGCATAATAGCAGGCTCTTTGTTAATTTAACCATTATCTATTTCCTTATAAAATTAGTAAAAAGGGACTTTAAATGAAGTGACACCCTCCCTAATGTCCTTACAGAATAAATACCAATGTACTTCATTCAGCTAAATGCTTGACAATGAAATCCCTATCAGTTTCTATCAGTAGTCAGATGCTTAAGTTCAGTACTTGCTTCTATAAGTAGGTCATTACACTGGCTAAAACTACTTAAAATGTCATTCCTTAAATGACATGGAAAGATGTTTCTCTAAAAATTAAGCTGTATATTTTGAGACTAGTTTTTAAGAATCACTTAAACATCACTTGGGTTGGACAACTGACAGTATGATTTCCCCACTGACTAAAACAAAGATACTTTTATTGTTCCTTCACTGAAGTGTTAACAGGATTCTTGATAAAATTTGGTTATTCTTGGGCCTGGAAAATAAAATAATAGTTATGCAAAAGACTTCCATGCATGGGGTTATTGAGATTCCAGGTTTAAAAGAAACAGGAGTAGGTGTGGTGATTGCAGTAAAGTCAAGGACTATGGGGAGTGGAAGTAGGAGGAGCTGAGGTGTTGGGGTCTCAACGCACAGTGGATGAAGTCTCAAGTTGAGTGGCATCCAGTTACCTACTGTCTTGTCAACCATATTTGCCAGGCAGAAGTAACAGCAATTATTTTTTAACTTGATCCCATGGGGAACCCCCACTGCTCCAGAGTTCAAACTCTATCCACTCTTCAGGTCAAAGTTGCTACAATACTAAGGTGAATTATTTTCTGTTCTAATTCAAATGCCTCTGCTAGAACTGAAAACAATTTCTTCCTATAAGTCAGATCACTATTTCATAAGTGGGCATATTTTTCCTGTACCTTGAGGTTTTTGTGGTTTTGTTTGTTTGTTTGTTTGTTTCAGCTCTCATTTATGGTGATGCTGGAGTTGATCCTGGGGTTTTTCCCTGCCTTGGGTATTAAAACCTGTTGTATAAACCACCCTACTATTCTCCTGGTCCTACTTTTGAGGTTTTTACCCAGGGTTTTTTCAATTCAAATTCCAATTTTAAGTCCTTAGTCTTTTGTTTAGTTCATTTTAAGCTAACTTCACAGCTTATCTCACACCCCTAAGTTCCTCTAGGTCAGCTGCATCTCTTACTGAAACAGGCAAGAGGGACCCCCATTCTCAAGTACTGCTATACTAAAAAAAGATAGGTAACTTGTTGCTTTTGATTAAGCTGATTATTCTTGCCCTTCCCACCAAACTTTCCTGTTCTCATTACCATCATTTCTACTTCAAAGTCCTAAGACTTCAATTGTACAATATTTAAAGTTTATTTAGAATATTTTAAAAAACACCCATAAACTTTTATTACTAATTAAGATTGTCCTATGTATTCCTCCTTAAAGGAACTATAGGTATATGTATCAAAAGTTGTTTGTACTTTCTGAGACATATTTAAAATCATACAAAAGCCTGTACTTATTTTGGGGAAATACATCCTGTGGCAACAACCGTCCTGTAAATCAACATGTCCTCAATGACACTGAAGTTGGGAGGGGGAAAAAAGGGTGTAAAAATGGGTATAACAATATAAAACTCGCCCCCCCCCCTTTTATGTAGAAATCTTAGGAAAGGTATTCCAGTGAGTAGTCTAATACTTTTCAGCTTAAAATTCTTACGGTAGTTTATCCGTTCTTATGAGAAAATTTCACATGCAACAAGATAAAAGGGGGACAAAGAAATCAGAACACCATTCTGGCACATATGGTACGGTATGGTTCTTAGGGCATGCAAGTCTGATGCTCTCGGAGTTAAGCTTTTACCTAGCCCATAGCATTTTAAAAACTCAACACACAAATTAATATACCCAGACTAAGAAAGACCTAAAGCTACCTGATTTCCTAGCTTGGTCCTGTCTTATTAATGGCAATTATGTGGGCTGGTAATGAAAATCAAGAACGCAGCAACCACATCTCAAAACTGTCAAATAAAGATGCAGAAGCTTAATAAAATAGGACTTCAACAAGTTAACTGAACCACTATTACTCAATTATCAACGTGTTTTCAATAAAAACTTGTGGTCTGGTAGAGACCCTGTCCTATATACCAGAAGAATAATTTCAAAGGCTTCTTGGATTCTTAAATCAAATCCCACTCATGGACTCAGAAACCCCTGTAGAGACATACTTATACTGTTGCTGTTTTAAACAGGACCCAAAATTTATATATATATATATATATATATATATGCAAAACACAGAAAGATATATATGCATGACACAGAATTAAGCCAAGGCGTAATTCTTTCTCTACAACAATCTGAGGCAGATATTATTCCCATTTAATTGAGCTATTTCTCCAAACAGACTAAATGATCGTGGCTATTATCATAGTAAAAGTTGAACCTGAATAAACCTAGAATATTTTTATAATTAACTTTACATTGCATTCCTTTAATAAGAGAGATAAACAGACAGACAGAGACAGAGAGACCAACCAGAGCACAGCTTAACTATGGCTTATGGTGCTGTTGGGGACTGAACCTAGGACCTCAAGAGACTCAGCCACTGATGTCTCTCTGCGTCACCATTATGGTATAGTCCTCATTCCAGAGTACTTTTTATACCACTAAATTCTTCTGAGATCAAATTTTTCTATTTTTCTGCTCATTCTGTCTTTATCATGTTCATAACAAAACGACCTTTGTGAGTTTGTATAGATGTTTAAAAATTACGAGTACTCTATACACTACACTAATAGTGCTTCTAGTCTAAAATATGACAGGAAAGACAGACTACAATTTCAAATTTACAACATAAGGATGAAATCACTGTGTTTTTACATATATATGTCCAGATTGTGAAGACAGCAGTAACTATATTCCACAGTAATGTTCCAAGTACTTTAAAATAATAATAATAATAATTTGATCAGAGAGAAACAAGAAGGGGGAGGTAGAGAGGGTAAGAGAGAGACACCTGCAGCCCTACTTCACCACTAGTGAAGCTTTCCCTCTGCAGGTGGGGACCAGGGGCTTGAACCTGGATCCTTGTGCACTGTAATATGTGCACTTAACTAGGTTCACCACTGCCTCCCCCCTCACCAGTTCCTGTATAAAATAGCACAATCACTGATATTTCTCAGCTTGGTTAATAGTACTAACACTTAAAAATGCAAATAGTTATTATAGTAATAATCATTTAAGCAATGGACTAAGTAGTTCTTCAGAAAAAGTGTAACTAAGGATGTTAGATACAGTATAGGAGAAGAAAGGGTAGTCAGTAGTACAGGTACTCATTACAAGTTCATCACAGATATGAACTCCAAAAGGGATTTTTTTTTCTTTTTTAAATTTCAAGCTCAGAAAAAAAACTATAGTAAGCTGTAACTACAACTTTTATTATATACAGAACCTTTAAGCAATTAAAGCATATTTCACCAACCAAATATCTATTTCGGGTGAGAAAAACCTTTTCCCCTGAACTTCAGTTCTGCTCTACTTTTATCTTCCATTTTACTGGGGGAAGAAAGGAATTTTCTATGCAAGATGCTTTGAAGAGTCAGCACAGCAAGGCCTTTCTGAAAAAGATAGGGAAAAGAAGCCTCTTTTGAAGAATCACCAATTATCTAAATATTGAATTTTTCCAACAGAAACAGAAAAGACCATGGAAAATTAGCAGTGTTGTTGACCTAAATCCTATGACCATCTTTCACCCAAAAAGTCCTGCCCATGCAGTGAATGAATATTTCCATGTCTACTGTATGTCTGAAAGTAAAGAGTCATGTATACTGGATTACTACCAGAACTTTATTCTTAAAAAGACAAAGGCTGGGAGGAAAAGCTTGTTTGTAATTCTCAGCAGTATATATGGCTTTTAAGAAATCATTTTACCCACACTTTTAAATGGAAGATTTTCATTTAGAGTTGATGAGAAGTCTCCACTCTGAAGGAAAACACGTAATGACCAATATCAATTCCTCCTATAATAATCACGTAACAAACTAGTCGCTCTCATCCATTGATCCACGCAATCATTTTTTTCTTAATATGAAAACAATACTATTACAACCATCTTCACAATGGAAAATTTTCAGTGACAGACACAAAGGTATATTTTGTATGTGGAAACATGCAAATACCTACCTGAAACAGCAAAAGAGCTTGTTTGTATAAGGTGCATGTTGCTATACTCCCTTTATACCGCTAAATTTTACTTCTGTCTAAATAGAAAATGTAGCTTAAGAGGAAACCAAAATAAAAATTTATCTAGAAGGTGTAAAAATTGGAGAGGAAAACACCGAGTGAACAAAATTAAGCAATAATACTAGATAGTAGGGGAAGAAAAGCTGGGAGTAAAAGGTGGAAAGGGATGAAATGAATATATATATTTTTTAGTGGAAAACCACATTTTCAAATTTTTATTACTTTTTATATTATTACCTTGAGAAACTAGGAACAGCATATGTTATTTAGCCTTGATATGAGTACAGAATTCCTCTCTCAATGTAAAAATGATACTTTTCAGCTGACACCATGCCTTCTATCCCTGACAGATATAGAAGAATTACTGTGCTTTAAAAAGGGCAATAAAGGGGCCAGGTGGTGGTGCACCTGGTTAAGCACACACATTAGAGTGCACAAGGACCCAGGTTCACGCCCCTGGTCCCCACCTGCAGGGGGAAAGCTTCATGAGTGATGGAAGCAGGGCTGCAGGTTGTCTGTTTCTTTCCCTATCTCCTCCTCTCCTCTCAATTCCTGTCTCTATCAAATAATAAAATATTTTTTAAAACCCTTTAAAAATAAATAGCAATAAGTCTGACTAATCACTGACTCCACAGCTAACAACATTAATTTCAAAAGACTAATTTTTCTACAAATAGAACTGAAAAAATAGTGAGATGAACTACTAGATAGTTTCACTCATCTGTGAAATCTAGAGAACTGATACATATGTACTTGCAAAAAAAAAAAAAGAAAGAAACAGAAGCAAACAAACTTTCTTAGACTTTGGGAGGTGGGAGGGTGAAGGACACAGAACTTTGGTGGTGGGTGCAGTGTAGAACTATTTCTGTTTCTTGTAATCTTATAGTCTTGTCACTCACTTTTAATCACAAATTAAAAAAGGAAAAACTAAAAAAATACATTTTCTTTGATATTTGATCTTAAAAGTAGTTAAAGCATACTTTAGCTTATCAAGTACTAAAGGTTAAAGAAATTTGAGTTTAAAAAAAATGACATCTGAAAAAAAAATAAAATAACTAAAGCTAGTCCATTAATATTCACAGACTAAATAAAGGAATCATAACATCTTCACAACTTCAACCAAACCCCAAACTGGCAACTAAGTCAAAAATATCCCTACACCACTCATTTATAAGATGTTCCATGAATGAGGAAGGCTGGGTAGTGGCCCACCTGGTTGAGTGCACATTAAAATGTGTACAAGGACCCTGGTTCGAGTCCCCCAGCCCCACCTGCAGGGGGAAAGCTTGTGAGTAGTAAAGCAGTGTTGCAGGGGTCCGTCACTTTCCTGACCACCCCTTTCTCTCTCGATTTCTAGTTGTCTCTAAAGTTCTGTGTACAAAGTGAGGGGTGGGGGAGCACTGCCTCTTCTTATACCAGTGTCCTGCCAAATTGAGTCACAGTGTTACCTCAAGTTATGCGATATAAAAGCAATCATTTTAGTAAAAGTACTTGAAGTATTAAAAAAAAAAACTTTGTTCACTGAAAAATATAAATATATACAGATGTCATATGCTATATGGCTGGACTGGACCTATCAATTTCTTAGTCATAATATGACTAAGAAAGTCACATCATATGTAAAATAGATTAATGTTAACTCGAGTGTAACATTTCATTCTTTCAACTTTATAAGAGAATCTCAGCACTTCAGCATAATAGGTAATAAACACTTGATGGAAAATACTTCTTGAACGAGGGAAGACAGCACTTTACAGATGAGGGCAATGGGTTCAATCTCTAGAACCACATAGACTGGTGATGAACATATGCCACAAGTGAGCAGCTTTCTGGTCCATCTCACAGAAAGCTTTGGAAAAATTAAATTGAAATTATTCATAACTTTTTTATTGTGGTCACAGTTAACTTCCAATCCTTAATGCAGAAAGAGGTGAAAATAACCATGAAGTCCAAGTTTTCTGCATGGCTGACTCACTATGTGAACATTATAAGAGCTAACCTAGGGAAAAGTACTATGTCTACCATGAGTCTCCTATTAAATCTCTTTCACATAGAATAAGATATGTAGAATTCCTGTAGCCATATAAGTACATTTTAAAGAGATAACACTAGAATTACTACAAGTAATCCAGTCTTAATTTTCTTTTCAGTTAGTACAAAATATATTACCATGATCTTTCCCAACTAACAATTACTACTGCATTTACTGTAAGTAAACCTAAGTAGAATTTGCTGTTTTTTAAGCACTCTTATAAGGCTTCAAAATTAATAAGTCAAATTTTTTAAAGAAAAATAGTAGAAACCCATGTTCACATTCATTTTAAGAACCCTCTTATTATAATAAAGCTAGGTAATAATTGATTCTCACCAGCACATCATTGCAGATATCTCTTAGCTCGGTCTCAATTTTCTCTCTGTATTCTCGAGCCATTTGCTGCTTTTTCTCAGCACCTTCCGTCTTTTGCTCAATACTCGAGACGACCCTCCAAGATGACCTACGGGCTCCTACAACATTTTTATAAGCAACGGAGAGAAGGTTCCTCTCCTCATTGGATAATTCAGCTCCTTGCTCAGTTACAGACTTCATGCAGGCAGCCATGTCATCATATCGCTCAGCCTGCTCAGCCAGTTTGGCCTTCTGCACCAGCTCATTTTTATCCATGACTGGATGTTCTGCAGGGGGAAGAAAGATAGCATTCAGGGTTTTTTTCCCCCCATCAAAACAAACAGATTTAAATTATACCTATTAAAAAAAAAACCCACATCATCAACTCCTAAAAGCCCAACTACCTATAGAAGGTTCTTCACGTGAAGAATTAAAATGCAGCTTCACAGTGGGATGATCAGAATAAGGGGAAATTGGCATACTCAGAAGGCAGATGATAAATTTAAAGCTATTAACATTACTTAAATTTTAAAGTTACAATGTCTTTAGGAGATTCTGACTTCACACAAGGTCAAAAAACACAACGTTTTGAGTCATGAAGCTACCGTAATCCTTCACTCAGTAGTAATAGTCCAAAACCAAATGGCTTTTCTAGTCTGAAAACCCTGTACATAAAGAAGACTGCAATTTCTAACTTAACATCCAGAATCATGATTCACACCAGTCCAGTGTAATTCATGTATTCATAACGTTTTTTCAGGGCTATTACCATTTTAAGAGACATTATCCCTAACCCAAAATCGCTGGCACTTTGCGGCATTTGCCAACTGACCACAGAATGACAGCTATCAGGGAGAAATGGCCAAACTGCTTTTTTAAACTTGTTATTTAATAAAATACAAACACCAAGGATCAACATCTGATATTAAAACTTTCACCTATAATCTTAATGTACACATGCTTAAAATGTCTGTAGGTGCTGGAACCTTACTAAAACATTATGTGTACATTATGTGTCAAGTGTGAAAAACTGTTCCCAACTCAAATGCAAAATTACAGCAGTTTTTAGTAGCCAGTTATTTCATCCAATACATTTTCAATTCAATTTCTTCACCATGACTCCTGCCTAATTCTTTCATTTTAAAGCTAATACAAATACGCAGTTTGTGGTATATCAGTGCACTGCACACCTGAAGCTAATGTCAGTTCTATCTAAATTAAGGACATAAAACCTCCCAATTTTTTCAATTTACCTTGTCATCCTTTTCCTTATTTACTTCTGAAAAGTACTAAAACAGCACAATGTACTTGGTGGCCCCACAGGGGGGAAAAAAAAAAAGAGGAGAAAAAAAAAAAGAAAAATATGGCTTGAAGGGCACTATTCAAAGAAACAAGAGCTGCGGCCATTCAATGAGAAAATTAACTCCCCGGTATGATTTCCTTTATATTCCCAGGGAAATTCCCTGGCACTTAAAACCACGTACTTAAATTTCCTGATGTCAAAAACGCTGGCTAATGCCACTCCTAGCGAAAAATGTATCTAGAAACCAGTACAAAGGTTTTCTTCTCCCAAGCCCTCGGGTGCAGGGGAAGAGGATTAGGTTTCTCCCGGCGCCGCCGCCGCGCACTGCAGAGGACACGCCGCACCCATTTAACCCTTAAGCGACCGGAGGTGGCTGCAGGGCGCGGCGGGCGGAGAGCGAGGAGAGAAGGGGTGCGGGGAGAGGAGGAGATCGGGGAGAGGGGAGGCAGGGAGAGGAGAGGGGGAGCGGGGAGAGGAGGAGGAGATCAGGGAGAGGGGAGGCAGGGAGAGGAGAGGGGGAGCGGGGAGAGGAGGAGGAGATCGGGGAGAGGGGAGGCAGGGAGAGCAGAGGGGGAGCGGGGAAAGGAGGAGTGCGGGGAGAGGAGAGGGGAAAGGCGAAGGGGAGCGGAGAGAGGGAGAGCCGGGAGAGCCTCCGAGCCGCTTTCCCGCGGACCCCGCCCCCACCCCGGCCCCGCCCCGCCCCAGCCTCGCACCCGTCCCTGACGCTCCCTTTGTCATGGCGGATCTGTGTCAAGGAGCCCAGCCCACTGCCGAGTGTTAATTCCCCCCCAGAGCCGGAGGGAGGAGCCCCGCGCCCGCGCCCCCGCCCGAGGGAAGGGGGAGCCGCCCGCCTCGGGGGCAGGGACGCCCGCGCCGCCCGCGGGAGCGGAACGGCGGACACACCCCACGCGCCCACCCGCGCCGCCCAGGCCCCGGACGCCCCGGCAGCCGGCCGCAGGCCGCGGGGGAGGGGGCCGGGCCACACCCAGGCTCGCGGGGCCGCAGATGCGGGAAAAGGCCCGAGCGGGGACCCTCGGCCGCCGCAGCAGCCGGCCCCGACCCTCCGGGGAACAGGTCCCGCCCTCGCTCCCCGCGGAGCCCAGGAAACGCGGCTCCCGCTGCGGCCGGAGGTCAGGTCCTCCCTCGTCCCCACCCCCGGGCGCCGGGACCCCTCGGCCGCCGGGGTGGGGGCCGCCTCACCTGCGCCACGGCCCGGCGCGGCCCGCCGAGTCATCCTCCCGGGCGGGGCGCAGGGGCGACGGAGGTCGGGACGGCGGCCTCCGCCACCCCCGGGGCCGGCGACCGGGCGGGTCCCCCGAGAGCGCGCGCCCCGGCACCCCGCCACCCCCACCCAACCCCCGGAGGCCGGGATGGGTCTGCTCCGGGTCGGGGCATCGCTCCGGAAGCAAGTCGCCCCGAAGCGGCCGGCCGCCCGGGCCCAGCGGAAGAGAAGCCGCCGCCCGTCTCCGCCTGAAAAGACTCCGCCTCACCCCGGCGCCGCTCCCGCCAGGCGAGCCGAGGCCGTGGGGGCTGCGGGGCGCGGACGGCCACCCGGACGTTCGGAAGGTTGGCCTGGGACAGGAAGGAGGGCGGCGACGGCGGCCGGGCTCTTTACCTGTGTCCGGAGCGGGTGGCGGCGGACAGACGGACGGGGGATCAGCGGTCTCTGGGCGGCGGCAGCGGCGAGGCTGAGACTCTGTCCCTGGCTCTCACTGCTCACAGGCTACTGCCGCTCCGCAGACACGGGGTTTCCTCCAATCACCAGCCCCGGCAGCAGGGGCACCACACGCACAATGACGTCAAACGCTGCTATGGCAACCGTTGATTGGTGCCTACAGCTCCGGGGGCCCAGCGCAACCGCCGCACCCCGGCGCGCGCGTCCCGCCCGCCCGCGCTAGAGGGGGAGCGGAGGGGCGCGCGTGCTCTCCCGCTACCGACACTCCACTCCACCTAGCTCCGATTTATTCCAACTTCTCTGCTCTGCTCCCGAGCGCGCACGGGCAGGAAGCTCCCCTCCCCACCACCACTCCTTTCCCCCGAAGCCCCGCCACCTCCGCAAGGCTCACTTTCCCCCTCCAGCAGCCAGAAGGCAGCAGCTCCCCACCCCCACCTCAGCCTTTCGTGTGCTCCTTCTGCGCCTGCGCCAGGCTCTCTAGAAGGGGCTCCGCTCGGTAACATCCGGGGCATCGCACATTCCCCCCCACCCCCTCCCCGCGGCCCGCCCCGCCCTGCGCGCTCCCTGCTGGTAACTGCCCCGGGGCAGTCCCGGGGCCGGGTGACGAGAGCGGCCGGGCGGTTCGGGTATTATGATCCGGGCAGGACTGGGTGTGGGGGTGAAGGGCGCGGCCGGACAACCAGGGAGGGGCGGGCGCTCCCGCCTCTCCAAACCTAGACTCCCGCTGCCGGGTGGGGCCTCCCTGAGCGCGGCCACCCCTCCCTTCCCCGCCCCCCCCCCCGCCATCTTCCGCCGGGTCTACCTGCCGGCTCCGGGCTGCGGCGGCGACCTTTTAAGGCTCGTCGGGAGTGGAGGCTGAGCGACGGGCCAGCTTCCCAATGGGGAGCCCGGGAGCTGCGCGCGGTGACAGCTGCGGGGGACAATGGGTGGGGCCGCCCCGGGGTCCTGCAGCTCGGGGCTCGAGTGCCCGGACGTTGCACCTTTTTCTTTCCAAATAAAGCTCTCACTGGAACCCCTCCTGCCGCAGTGATTTAAAACCTTTATTTATCTTTTTATTACGCTTTCGTTTTCCCTCCTGAGCGCAAGGTTTGAGGAGCCCAGGACCCCGCTCGACCCAGCTGGACTCGGTCTCCGGCGCGGGGGGCGGGGGCGGGGGCGGAGAAGGGCGGAAGCGGCAGGTGCCGCGCCGCCGCCCGACCTGAAAGCCCGGGGCCTCCGCCCGCGGGGCGGCTTCAGGAAGTGCGAGCGAGCGCTGGGTGCCCTGCCGCCCCTTGGCCCCGAAATGTGTGAAAGCTAAGGGAAGACCCGTGCTGGAAGGATCTGCAAAACTAGTTTTGGCCAAAGTCACCGACTTTGCTTTTGGCAGTGAGAAAACTCCCCCATATGCAAACTCCGATCTGAATTTTTTTAATCAATCACCTAGCAAGGGCCTGTTTCTGGCACCGCTGAGAAAGGAGCCTCAGAGTTCTGCTGAAGATTGCGTGTCTCAGCAAACAATACAAAATGATTCTTCACCTTGGACAACCTTGCTTGTTCTGTATGATGGGAGTCAGTGTGCCACAAGACTGCTCTACCAGTTACATCTATGAGAGGTTATAACCTATATTTACTTAGTGATGCATAAACCAGGAAGTTTCTAGTGACCAAGTATCCGTGTTCCAATTTTTACCTGAAATTTCCACATGAGTCCAGATCCATAGTAGGCTGAATATGAACAAATTGATCAAGGTTTGGGTTTTTTTTTTTTTATTTCTTTATTGGGGGAACTAATGTTTTATAATCAACAGTAAATACTATAGTTTGTACATGCATAACATTTCTCAGTTTTCCACATAACAATACAACCCCCACTAGGTCCTCTGTCAACCTTTTCCTGGACCTGTATTCTTCCTCACCCCCAGAGTCTTTTACTTTGGTGCCAAGGTTTGATTTCTGAGATACTAAAACTCACCTGCTTTTGACTCCCAAGTAAATTTTAGGGAGTGATTCATTTCACATGACTAATATTTCAAAAGCTTTTTTAAGTTGTCTACAGTTTTGTGGTAGGCTCCAGATATTAGAAAATTGTGGCTTGAGATCTATTTTTTATTTTTATTTATTTAAAAAAAGAGACATTAACAAAACCATAGGATAAGAGGGGTACAACTCCACGCAGTTCCTACCACCAGATCACCTTATCCCATCCCATCCCCTGATAGCTTTCCTATTCTTTATCTCTCTGGGAGTATAGACCCAAGGTCATTGTGGGATGCAGAAGGTGAAAGAAATGTCTGGCTTCTGTAATTGCTTCCCTGCTGAACATGGGCATTGACAGGTCGATCCATACTCACAGCCTGTCTCTCTCTTTCCCTAGTAGGGTGGGGCTCTGGGGAACCAGAGCTCCAAGACATTGGTGGGGTCGTCTGTCCAGGGAAGTCTGGTTGGCATCATGCTGGCATCTGTAACCTGTTGGCTGAAAAGACAGTTAACATACAAAGCCAAACAAATTGTTCAACAATTATGGACCTAAAGGCTGGACTAGTGCAGATGAAGTGTTGGGGGGTACTCACTGCAAACTATTGTGTACTTCTGCTTTCAGTTATATATTTTGCCCTAGTTTATGGATATGTGTGAACATATGCTCTATCTCAGGGGACCTGGTCTATATCTAGGTTTTGGGACTTTGTTAGGAAGTGAACCACCTGGAATGGAATCAGAATCCTATAAAAGGAAAGGTCTCATCCGAGTAATGAAGCTGAAGGGTTGTCATTCCACACCTGAAGCCTCTGGACACAGTCTGAAATGAAGCATGCTGGGGTGGCACTCCTTGCGTTGGAGATCTTTCTTAAAATGGAAATTGATGATTCTTTGTATGTCAAGTATGTGTCTAGATAAAAAGCATGCTGGGGGTTTTTTGGTTTTTTGTTTGTTTGTTTGTTTGTTTTTTGTCATAGAAGAGGAAAAGACAGCATAGCACCAAAGCTTCCTCCAGTGTAGTGGAGGTCAGACTCGAACCAGTCTCCCACATGATAAAGCAGTGCACTAAGTGAGCTATTTTGCTGACCCTGTCAAAACTAATCTAACCTGGAATTGTAGAGATGAAATAAATCCTCCTGTATCTAGCTGTGTTCTTTAGAGGCTGGACAAATAACCATGAAGCAGGTGATAGAAAAAGTAGAAATTAAAAAAAAAAAGTAGAAATTTGGGGGAAGGCAGTGGTGCCCCTGGGGTTAAGCACACACATTATAGTGCTCAAGGACCCAGGTTCAAACCCCTGGTCCGCACCTGCAGGGGGAAAGCTTCACAAGTGGTGAAGGAGTGCTGCAGGTGTCTCTCTGTCTCTCAGTACCTCCTCCTCCCCTCTCAATTTCTGTCTCTATCCAATAATAAAAAAGTAAGACATTTAAAAATTCTGTTAAAAATATTTATTAATCTCCTGTACACATGGGGGAGTCCCAGAAATACTTAGTGAGCTTACCATCTGTTGCTAGACATGATCTTTAAAAGTTTTATTGAGGATATGTTTTACAAGATGGTTGTCCCAGATGTACAATTTCATGTCTCCTCGAAGTATGTATTAGCCCACCCTTGCCAACCACCTTTTCTCCCCATTGCAGGGCGTTGGGCTCCCTCTAACCCTGCAGCCCCCCCTGCCCTGCTCCACACCTCCACTGCCATCTTAAATAGCTTCCTAATACATTGGGCCTTGAAGGGAAGAAGACTGCCCAAAGTGGGGGGTGGGGGAGGATAAGTGAGTAAAGCAAGGCATTCAAATTCCTGTCCTCTGCACAGATTTGAACCTCCCCCAAAGAAGCCCTTACCTCAAGGGTAATCATTCTGCCTCCAGGGCCTTTCTTATGAAGCTGACCAAATGCCAAAGACATTTTCGGGTGGCAGATTTTGATAATCTACAAAGGTGTATGTAGTAAGTTACATATGTATGTGTGTATGTTTTATTGCTTGCACAAAGTAACAGATATACATGTGTGTTCTTCTGTGAGCACATGTGAGACATAAGTGATGAAATAAAGACTGCAGTGCTCTCTGCAGACTTGCCTTGTATATCAAACTAGGAAAAGAGTTCAGCTGAATTAGCATGAAGTCCATCATTCCAGTGGGAAACATCACAACGGGAAGGCATTCTCCTCCACCTTTCTTTTGATTGTTTCTGGGGCTTCAACACTCTGAGCTGACTTCAGGTAGGGGTTAGGGCTGGGGGAGGGGATGGGGAATAGCTGGGGGAAATTAAACTTGGCAAGAACGTTGGAGCCTCAGGCATAAAAGATATTTTTCATAGCCATTATTTTATTTTCCACACCTGATTTTCTGCAGATAGGAAAAGAGGGAGAATGGGAAAGACACCAGTGCACCGAAGCTTCCTCCAGTGCACTGAGGGGTTGAATGCATGACAAAACAGGCACACTATATAGGTGAGCTATCGTCCCAGCCCGTGGATTGATGATGTGACAGTTACATGATCTTTGATACGTTCTGCTTATGTCTTTGGCACATAAAAACCAACCTATTTGAATTTCAGTTTGCTCTCTGAGTGGTTCTCTGCTCACTGGAGGGGATTCTGAGTACTTAGCAGAAGTGAGGTCATAAAATGAAATTTACCTGGGTCCTTAAAAGTCTATAAAAATCTGTCATCATTTTGGATTTTATTGAGAGCTATTTTTTTTTCCTTTTGTTATTACTGAGGCTTCAAAACTCTAGGCTTTTTCAAATAGAGGGAGTAAGGGGAGGACACCACAGAACCGTAACTTTCTCCATTGCAGTAGGGCCAGACTCAAGCCTGGATTTTGTGCATGGTAAGACAGGCACTATCCAAGTGAGTTCTTTTGTCAGCCTAATTTCTTTTTTTAAAGATAAAAGTTTGGGCTGTTATAAGAACCAGCACTAAAATATTCACAAATGTCACTGGCAAGTCAAAGCAAGGTAAAAATTTAAAAAATAACAAACGACAACAACAACAAGACAGGAAAGAAAAAAAGGGAGAGTAAGACAAATGAAGAAAAGCAAAATTGATCTTGCAGTAAGAGGCAGTTTATTCTCAACTACTCTGTTATTTTCTAGAACAATCTCAGAAAAGCAAGATTCAATTCAAAATCAATCTAATAGTCTCATTAATTTTTTTTAAATTCACTATTGACTTGGTACCACCTTCATTCCTTTGTCTACTATATTTGCTTTATTTTTCTAAAAATTAAAACCACCAAATTCTTTTAACTCAATCCACATCTCCTAGACTCCAGATAGCCCTCTGTTCCATACTTTGATCACAGGCGGCATTTTCTGCATGTTAATTAAAAAGAACAAAGATTTCTGCTAGAATTTCATGCAAACTGAGCTCACATTTTACACATTCACCAAGCACTAAATGAGGGCCCACTGGTCAGAAATTGTGCTGCTTATCAGAGATAAAAATGTGTAGATTGTGTCCCTCTTTGAAAGAACCAGGGGATAGAGAGACAATTATAGTGGTGTGCAGACTGTGTTTTTGGAATCTGAGCTGTAAGATAGATTTCTGGAAAAACCTGAAATTCTCCCTATAAATTACCAATTTGATTATCAGCAGGTCACTCTTTTTTTTTTTTAACCTCCAGTGGCATTTTTAGTTCCTTTTGAAAATCTTATATTTAAAAAATTATTCATTTATTTATTAATCAGAGAGAGAAAGAAACTAGAGGAGGAGAGAACCAGACCTTCATATGTGATGCTGGAGATCAAATTCAAGACTTCACGCTTGAGAGGCCAACACCCCATCCACTGTGCCAGCTACTGGACCACCTTACATCATCACCATCATCATTTTTTTATTTTTATTATTTTGCCTCCAGGGTTATCACTGAGCCTTGGTGCCAACACTACTAATGTACTGCTTCTGGCAGCCATTTTTTCCCATTTTATTGGATAGGAAAGAGAAATTGAGAGAGGAGGGGGAGATAGGGAGAGAGAAAGACACCTGCTTCATTGCTTGTGAAGCATCCCCCCCTGCAAGTGGGAGCCGGGTCCCTTGTGCTTAGTACTGTGTGCACTTAACTGGCCCCCACATTGTTGTTTTTTTTTAAGATTATTTTATATATTGCATGGGGTTTCACATGAGGCAAAGAGAAGAAAAGAGAAAGAAGCGAAGCTATCACTCCAATACACGGGACGCCTAGGATAGAACTGGGAACCTTGGGCTTGGAAGTCATGTTCTACCAGTTGAACCATGGTTGGGAAAACCATAGTTTCCTTACATTTCTAATCTGTATGTTACTGATAGTGCATGTCCTTTCATCCTATTAATGACAGACTTTTTCTAGTTGTCTTCCGTAGTCCATCACCTTCAGGTATATGCTCTTGAGATTTTCAGATCACATCCTTTTTCTTCCTATGACAGAAAATGAATGATTTGTGTGTGTGTGTGTGTGTGTGTGTGTGTGTGTAGTGATTATTTTCCTACTTCATGTGAATGAGGAAAGTCTGTTTTCACTTCACAGTTGGAGAACTGACAAGGCCAGCACTCTGCTGTTGAGCCACCTCCCTGGCTACAAAAATTTATTTACAAATATATTTTATTTGTTTTTGGTAATGCTGAGGATTGAACCTGGGCATAGGATCCTGAGGCTTGAAAGTATTTTCGCATAACTATTATGCTATCTCTCCCACTTTTATTTATTTTGAAAAAGAGGGGAGGGGAAGGAAAGCAGAGCACAAGGCTGGCATGTGCAGTGCTGTGAAGTGAACTCGGGATGCACATAAAATTAGAACTGGCCGACTGACAGATGAAATCCCCTGTGCTTATCTTTATTATCCCCTCAACAACTGATAGGTCTAAAGTCTTGTAGGGTGCAAGTACACGCTCCCTTGCCCAAATTCTGGAGACAGACATTTATATTTATCACCTGTTGAACAGTTGCCATAAAATCTCCCCATGCCACTGTCCAGTTGTCTGCAATATGAATTTATGTTGTTAAGAATCAGAGGCTCTCTGTGGCTCCTTTTAAATCAGTGGTGACAAATGGAAAAACTACAAACTTGAATACTATGGTTTGCTCTCAGGCTTCCGCCTTCTGCTTCATCAGCACTTCCTTATTCTGAGGGTCTGTCCTTTACATTTTTGTGAGCAAACCCCCCCTTCCTCCCTGACCCTCTCTACTTCAGTTTTGCCATCTCTAGAAGTTTATAGACTCTAATTTCAAAACACTTTTGAGGCTTATACTTTTACCAACTTCATCAGAGGATGAAATATACAAGATAAGCTTTCTTAATTTAGTTTCCTCTTCACTATAGTTAGTGAAAAAAAATTTTCAGATTCTTGAAAATGGTTGATTTTTGTTTTTCAAAACTCATGATATTTCAATAGGAAGAAAAAAAATATTAGAATCTCAGTTTGGAAACATTTAAAATTTTAACTCTTGGGGGTCGGGTGGTAGCACAGCGAGTTAAGCACACATGGCACGAAGTGCCAAGGATCAGTGTAAGGATCCCTGTTCGAGCCCCTGGCTCCCCACCTGTAGGGGGGTCGCTTCACAAGCAGTGAAGCAGGTCTGCAGGTGTCTGTCTTCCTCTCTTCTCTCCATTTCTCTCTGTCCTATCCAACAACAACAATAATAACCACAACAACGATAAAACAACAAGTGCAACAAAAAGGGAGAAAAATAGTCTCTAGGAGCGGTGGATTTGTGGTGCAGGCACTGAGCCCCAGCAATAACCCTGGAGGCAAAAAAATTAATTCTTTAATAACATGATAATGATAATACTGATGAGTGAATGAGTGAGAGAGAAGAGAGGAGGAGAGAGGGGAAAATTGCTGTGTTTAAATGTGGTGCTAAGCCATTCACTCTACCCACTGTCTCCTCTGCCTAGTCCCTACATTAAAAAAGGTTTTATGAATTTATTAATGAAAGATATACAGATAGAAAGTTACACACGCACACAGCAGAACACTGGTCAACTCTGGTTTACAGTGATACTGGGGATTAAACCTGGGACCTCAGATCCTAAGGTCTGAAAGTCATCTGCATAACCGTTATGCTATTTCCCTAGACCTACACTCTACATTAAATTCTTGAGTCCAGAGTGGTACACACACACTTACCACCAGTGATGAGCCATATTAGCATATCATTATCACTCAAAGTCAAAAAAAGAGTCTTGAAATGGATCTCCAGCATCACATATGAAGGTCTGGTTCTCTCTTCCTCTAGTTTCTTTGTCTCTCTCATTAATAAATAAATGAATAATTTTTTTTAATATAGGATTTTCTTACTTTGGTTTCTTTCACTTAGTGACATGCACTTAACTTTCATCTTTTCTTGGCTTTCTTCCATAAGTTTGCATTTCGTTTTAGCACTAAATAATATTCCATTGTCTAGATTAGGGTGGGGAAATCTGGCCTTCAGGTCACATAGGGCCCATGGATTCAGTTGATCTGGTCTTGTTGGGCCTTGAAATTCAGTACAATGAGGAGCTTTTTTCATAACATTAAGCAATGCTTTTTTTTTCTTTTTAAAAAAATTGTCTCTTTTTTATGCAACTGCTGATTTTTAAAATATTGTAAACTTTATTTTGGAGAGAGAAATTGAGAGGGAAGGGGGGATGGGGTAGGTAGAAGGGGAGTGAGAGACATCTAAAGCTTCTTTACAGGTGGGAACTGGGTCTTTGCACACTGTAATGTATATGCTTAATCAGGTACATCACCTCCTCCCCCTAAGTGCTAATTTTTAAGATGATAATTTTGTGTGCCCCTTGACTAATATTATAAGTAATCAAATGGCCCTTGGCAGAAAAGTCTCCCTGCCCCTACTATAGGTATACCAGCTTCTTGAAGAACATTTTGATTGCTTCTAGATTTCGGCAATTATTTTTTTCCTTCAAAATATATCTATTATTTTTTAATTTGGTAGGACAGAGGAATTTAGAGGGGAGGGGAGACAGGGAGAGTACACTTCACTTCATCACTTCCACCCTGCAGGTGGGGACCCAGGGCTTGAACTATGTGTTCCCCTTGCACATGTGTGCCCCTGCCCCCCTGGGTTTGGGCATTATTAATAAAGCTGCTCTAACATCTGTATGCAGGTTATGTGGGTTTTGTGTGGATACACGTTGCCATCTTTTTTCTCCCCCCTCCAGGGTTATCACTTGGTGCTAGCACTACAAAGCCACAGCTCCTAGCAGCCATTTTTTTCCTTTTTTCTTTTCTTTCTTTTTTTTTTTTTAATTCTATAGGACAGAGAGAAATTGAGAAGGGAGGGGGAGATAGAGAAGGAGAGAGAAAGATAGACACCAGCAGACCTGCTTCACCACTCATGAAATGGGGGACCAAACTGGTTCCTTGCGCAGGTCCTTGCGCATGGTGCTATGTGTGCTTAACCAGGTGTACCACCATCCAGCCCCCTCGTTGCCCTCCATCTCTTTTGGGAAACTGCCAAGGAACACCATTGCTGGATTGTACAGTTAGGGTCTATGTGGTTTGAAAGAAGTTGCCAAGCTGTCTTTCACAGTAACTGTACCTTTTTGCATTTCCACCAGCTGTGAATGAGTGTTCTTGTTCCTCTTGTTCTCGTTCCATCGTCACCAGCATATGGCCTCGTTAGTGTTTAGGATTTTGTGAATTGTAACAGGTGGTATTTTGCTTTTTAAATATGCATTTCCCTGATAACATGATACTGAGAATTTGATGTTATGTGCCTTCTGATTATCTTTGCATTTTTATTTATTTATTATTGAATAGAGACAGAAATTGAGATAGTATGGAGAAATAGAGGGGAGAGAGAGAGCTCAACACTGTTTCACTGCTTGTGAAGCTCCCCCTAACCGTATTGGGGGGGGATCTACAGGCCTGTACCTGGGTCCTTGCACACTGAAGTGCATGTGCTTTACCAGGTATACCGCCACCTGGCCCTGGCTTCCAGATAGATTTTATTGAGGTTTTCTCACAGTCAAGCAGGACGATAGCTGTGAATTCTTCTTTTAGAAATCTATCTGATTCTGTTGAGTTTTGGGCTTGCTCAAGGTGCTGTCTTTATTCGTTAATATAGGTGATTTCTTCTGTCTTTCCATTATTTTGATCTTCTGTGAAGACTAACACAGGAGGTCTGTGCTTGAGTGGGCCTCTGGAGTGACCAGGAGTTTGCAACCACAAATATCTGAATAATGTCATAACATCAAAGTTCATTCAACCTGGGTAGTGACCTGAAGTTTTTGAGGTTGTAGGTGCTCTACAGGTTTGAAGTATAAGAGTCTGGGATGAGTCTGGGAAGAGACAGGCTGGGAGTATGGATCGACCTGTCAACGCCCATGTTCAGCAGGGAAGCAATTACAGAAGCCAGACCTTCCACCTTCTGCATCCCATAATGATCCTGGGTCCATACTCCCAGAGGGTTAAAGAATAGGAAAGCTATCAGGGGAGGGGTTGGTATACAGAGGTCTGGTGGTGGGAATTGTGTCAATGTTTCCTTTTTATAAATAAAAAATTTAAAAAAAAGAGTCTGGAAATCTGTATGTAACAAATGTGTTGCTTCTTGATTCTGCCTTCAGGACCCATTACTATAGAAATGAATTCCAAAATGGCTCCCGCCAAACTGCACATAACAGTTATGGTCACTTTCAGGAAGACTTTTCATACAACTCCCTCACAGTTTATAGTTTGTATTTTCCTATTGATGACATTAAGAACAACAATAATAACTACTACAATAAAACAACAAGGGCAACAAAAGGGAAAAATAAATAAATATTTTTTTAAAATTTAAAAAGATTATAGTGCTAGAATTTTGGTTCACTTGCTTCATAAAAATTCTGTATCTTATGGGCCTCTTCTGTGTGTGGGGTGGGGAGGTGTATCTCTTCTTTATTGTCACATGGAATAGTTTTTTAAATCTTTGGTGAAAGTATCTTTCTGTGTCTTCACTGCCTGGATTCTGGGCTATTGTCTCTTGCTGTGAAAGTTTGTTTGAGTTTCAAACTCATTTCCGTGGATGTTATGGCTTTGTTGTTGTTGTGATAGTAAAGGAAAATAGACTCTTCTAGTCAGCCATCTCTCCCCACCCCTCCTGGATGATATATATATTTTTTTATTTTAAGCAGGTCTGCAGGTGTCTGTCTTTCTCTCCCCCTGTCTTCCTCTCCTCTCTCCATTTCTCTCTGTCCTATCCAACAACAATGGCATCAATAACAACAACAATAACTACAACAATAAAACAAGGGCAACAAAAGGGAATAAATAAATATTTTTTAAAAGAATTAAAAAAAAAAGAACACAGACATAAGCCCTAAGTTGCCAGATGTGACAGGGCCCTGAAGAGAGTTGTCTCCAATGTCCTAAAGGCAGAGGTTGCCTAGGACCACACAGATAGCCACAGCTCCTCTGACCTCCCAGACCTCACACACTTACCGAGAGCTGAATGAAAGTTCTAATCTCCCTCTTTATACAACTGCCAGAAAGCCCAGAGGTCAGAGTTCAAACTGTGTTCCCTATGGTAAGCCTATCAAAATCCTTTCTAGGGGCCAGGTGGTGGTGCACCCAACCGAGCACACGTTACCATGTGCAAGGACCCAGGTTCAAGGCCCTCATCCCCACTTTCAGGAGGGAAGCTTCCCTAGCAGGGATGCAGTGCTGCAGGCAGGCTCTCTCTCTCTCTCTCTTCTTCCCTTCCCTTTTTTTTAAATTTATTTCTTTATTGGGGAATTAATGTTTTACATTCAACAGTAAATACAATAGTTTGTACATGCATAACATTCCCCAGTTTCCCATTTAACAATACAACCCCCACTATGTCATTTATCATCCTTCATGGACCTGTATTCTCCCCACCCACCCACCCCAGAGTCTTTTACTTTGGTGCAATATGCCAATTCCATTTCAGGTTCTACTTGTGTTTTCTTTTTTTTTAAATAATTTATTTCTTTATTGGGGAATTAATGCTTTACATTCAACAGTAAATACAATAGTTTGTACATGCATAACATTCCCCAGATTCCCATTTAACAATACAACCCCCACTATTTCATTCATCATTTTTCATGGACCTGTATTCTCCCCACCCACCCCAGAGTCTTTTACTTTGGTGTAATACTCCAATTCCATTTCAGGTTCGACTTGTGTTTTCTTTTTTAATCTTGTTTTTCAACTTCGGCCTGAGAGTGAGATCATCCCATATTCGTCCTTCTGTTTCTGACTTATTTCACTCAACATGATTTTTTCAAGGTCCATCCAAGATCGGCTGAAAACGGTGAAGTCACCATTTTTTTACAGCTGAGTAGTATTCCATTGTGTATATTATACCACAACTTGCTCAGCCACTCATCTGTTGTTGGACACCTGGGTTGCTTCCAGGTTTTGGCTATTACAAATTGTGCTGCCAAGAACATATGTGTACACAGATCTTTTTGGATGGATGTGTTGGGTTCCTTAGGATATATCCCCAGGAGGGGTATTGCAGGGTCATATGGTAGGTCCATGTCTAGCCTTCTGAGAGTCTGAATGATATTTTTATTATATCATATTTTTGTCTTGTATTCAGTGCTAATGACCCTAAGGATTTTTGTTAAATATTAGAATATTCTTTATAAATTACTACTGAAACTAGCTGTGTAGAAATTAAGGTGCTGGGAGTTGGGCGTTACCACAGCAGGTTAAGCGCAGGTGGCGCCAAGCACAAAGATGGGCATAAGGATCCTGTTTGGAGCCCCCGGCTCCCCACCTGCAGGGGAGTCGCTTCACAGGCGGTGAAGCAGGTCAGCAGGTGTCTGTCTTTTTCTCCCCCTCTCTGTCTTCCCCTCCTCTCTCCATTTCTCTCTGTCCTATCCAACAACAACGACATCAATAGCAACAACATTAATAACTACAATAATAATAAAAAACACAAGGGCAACAAAAAGGGGAAATAAATATCAAAAAATTAAAAAGAAATTAAGATGCTAATTTATAAAACTAGAAATTTTGTTTGAATTCTGGAATAGTTTCTTTGGAGAGATACTCATATGTGTAAAGACATAAGGAGAAAGGTTCAAGTACTGCTATGTTTACTTATCTAGAGAAGCTTGCCATATAACAATGTCTCTAAGCAGGTAATGGCAGTCAAGAGCTCACAGTTGCAAAAGTACATCACTTATAGTTCAAAAGAAACCATGGAAAATCATGGAATAGAAAGGTCAGACGAAGTTGTCCCTTTCTAGCGTGTATTTTGGTCTTGAATAAGCAAAGGAAACATTTGGAATTTATTAGTGCTTAAAATGTAGTATGAATGTATGTATACATATCAGAAGAAGCCCTCTCTTTCCCTTGCCACAGCAGTAGGCATCTGGAAAAGGAATAAAGTGTGATATAAATTTCTGACAGTTTTCTTGGAATCTGATGTAACATTTTTTTCTGGAGCTAGGAATAGAATTTCTGTATTCTAATTTCCCCCGTCCTTTCTGTGGGGTAGTAGTTCTGAATCTGAAGTGATTTTTAGGAGGAGCTCTTACATTTTCCTAACCATGAAATCCTCTGGAATTCCTGAAGTATTTCAATATTTTAGCAACTGGATAGGAAATGTGTACATATTCCACTCTGTAGAACATGAGTATTCTGGGTAAATCATGTGTGTGTGTTTATCATGATTAACTTTCATATAGTTAATACCTCACCTATTTGTTAAACATTGATTTTTCAGTCAGGTTAATACAGTCAGCATGCTTCAGGTTGAGCCAATTAAAAAATGAATAAGTAACTGTAGGAACATTTTAACTGGTAAGCGACCAGTGGGAAAAAGGATGCATGTACTGAACTATTTCTCTGAACAAAAACTTGTCAAAAGATAGAAGCAAATCATAAAGTGAGCTTGACGTTTCTTGAAAAACTTTCGTTATCACTGCAGTCCAGCAATAGGTTAAACATATGAAAGGCACAAATAAGCTAAAATATATAAGCTAGGCAGCATCTGTGGATACCCAAGGGTGGGAATTAGAACAGTCCGAAGGTCAAGCTTTGGAAAGAACAATTAACCCTGAGCTGCTGACAAAGAAGGTTTGATTGTTTTATTAGAGTACAGAGAGAGCCAGAGGTCAGGGAGAAGAGTGGGTGTTGTACTTGACTGAGACTAAAGTGAATACTAAATCCTGGGAAAGCACCTAAGGTCTGCTGTTTAGTGACAAAGAATGGAGAGAACATTCTATGTTGAGGCAGTGGTTATACTATCTTTCTGAGCTTGCTAGCTGAAATAACTCAAAGAGCCTTTCTAAACACTACGGACTCTGGATGTCAGTGAAATGTTCAACATCACCATGGACTGGTTCAGCATCATCCGTGGATCTGGGTTCTAAAAAGACATTTTGTTGTTGTTGTTGTTGTTGTTGTTGTTCTTTCTTGAATAGAGATTTATTGAATGACCATTTTCATTTTATTTTAAAATTTTATTTGTTAATTTTATGAGCAAGAGAAAGAGAGACCAAAGGATAACTGCCCATACGTAGTGATGGGGGTCAGATCCAGGGCTGTATGCATGGTATGCACTCTGGCCACTGAGTCACCTTACTTGAATAGCTATTTTAAATAACAGATGTTGCAGGTTCAGAACTCAGACTAATAGAAACATAGGAGACTCTTTGGATGGCTTAGAATGTGTCACAGTAAAGCCTTGAACTCTCAAGTATAAAGTCCTTAGTTTGATACCTAGCATCTCGTGTCAGAGTGATACTCTGCTGTTTTCTCTTTTCTTCTCTCTTTCCATAGTATAGTCATATACTTTGGCCAAGGATGCAAATATATTGCCTGCCACATTATTGATAAACCATAAAGATTGACTGAGAGGAAGAATAATGAATAAATATAATTTCTTCCTTTCTAGTAGAGAATATTTTGGAGACTAGTAATGTCATTAGTTAATAAAATAACAACATGAGTAAATAAATTCCACAAGTAAAGATATTCTGTTTTAAAAATTTTTTAAATATTAATTTATTTTCCCTTTTGTTGCCCTTGTTGTTTTTTTATTGTTGCTGTAGTTATTGTTGTTGTTCTTATTGATGTTGTCGTTGTTAGATAGGACAGAGAGAAATGCAGAGAGGAGGAAGAGAAAGATAGATACCTGCAGACCTGCTTCACCGAATGCCGGCCCTTGAGCTTTGTGCCACGTGTGCTTAACCTGCTGCGCTACCTCTCGACTCCCAAGTAAACATATTCTAAGGGTTTATTTAAACCAATAAACAGTAGTGTTTCTTCACTAAGGGAAACTAACTTTTTTATTGATTTTTGTACAGTACTCTTATAGGCTTTGTTAGTGATGAAATGAAATAGAGAATAAAAGAAGAGAAACACTGCCTTATTATTATGGTTTTATTGGGGGAAGTAATAACTTATAAGATAATTGCTATCACATAAGAAATGGCTTTTTAAAAATTCATTTATTGATGAGAGATTGAACCAGAGTATCATTCTGGGGTGTGTGGTACTGGGGATCAAATTCAAGACTGAGTATGTATCTTTTTATTATTATTATTATTTTAACTTTTTGTTATTTATTTATTTATTCCTTTTTGTGGCCCCCCTTTTTTTTCTTATTGTTGTTATTTTATTGATGTCATTGTTGTTGGATAGGACAGAGAGAAATGGAGAGAGGAGGGGAGAGAAAGGCAGACACCTGCAGATCTGCTTCACTGCCTGTGAAGCGACTCCCCTGCAGGTGGGGAGCCAGGGATCCTTACACCGGTCCGGTCCTTGTGTTTGGCAGCACATGGGCTTAACCCGCTGCGCTACCGCCCGACTCCCTATGTAGCTTTTTAAATTTGTGTTCTTATTTACCTTTAGATCTTCTTGGTCAATACCTAGAAGTAGGGTGACTGGGTAATGATGAATATCCACTCCTAATTTTGTTGAGAAATCTTTGTATTGTTTTTCATGATGGTTGCACCAATTTAAATGGCCACTGGCAGTGTACAAAGGTTTACTTCTCTTCACATCCTCTCAACTTTTTTTGTTTCTGATTATCTTGGACTCTCACAGATATAAGGGTGTTTCAAGATTTTCATAGAAAAGTTGTATTTCTTTGTCTGATCTATCAAGGAAGACAGATCTTGAAGAAATTGAAGAAAGGGCCTGGGGAGATAGCATGATGGTTATTCAAAAGAATTTTATGCCTGAGGCTTTGAAGTCTCAGGTTCAATTTCAAGTACTACCATAAACCAGAGCTGACTAGTAAGTACTCTGGTCACTTTGTATCTTTCTCAAATAGAAAATAATTAAAATAATATACATTTAAAAAGAAACTTTGAAGAAGATGTAAAACAGTCAGTAGGTTTCTGTCAATATAGCTTCTGCCTTTCCTCTAGATAATATTAATAGAATTTCTGCTATTCAGTTGGACACAGTGCCACCTGGAATAAAGACCACATGTTCACCACCCATCCAGACTGGTTGGTCTTCTAAATAAATAATAGATAGGAGTTGTAAACAGATATTTTATGTAAGATTTATGGGAAGGTTCTCCTTCCTTTGGTTTTGAACCTTCCCCTCACTTGTGGTTGAAATGTGGACACAACAAGGGCTTGAACAGTCAGTCTGGACTAAAATAGAATGCTAGCAAAATAGAAGGAATCTGAAGCCTCTCACAACCTCTGGGAATCACTGTACCAGCCCTAAACTGGACCTTGGTTATCATTAATGAGTAGAAACTTATATAATTAAACCCCTGTTTACTTGGGGTTTCTATAAAGTTAAACCTAGTCCTAGCCAATAGTGGCCTAATTATCTCTAAAAGTGTTATTTAATTTAGAGACATGCCATGGTATATTCTTACTTGAGAATAAAAGGTTGAAGTTTTTTCAGTTTTTTTACGAGTGATTCAATATTGATATACAACAATATATGATAACAGGGTAAAATTGCACATCGTTGCCACCAACAGAGTTCTGTGGCCCCATTCCTTTCATTGAAAGAAACGGCAGTAGTTCTCGAGGTCAAAGATATGGGTTGACTACTATTTCTATAACTATCTATCTCTATATATCCCCCCCTTTTCCCCCCTATGGTCCTGCCTTCTCTTCCTTTCAAAGTTATACCTACTACTTCTGAGTGTCCTTCTCCCACCCCACCCCCTTTCTTCCCCTCTTCTTTCTCTAGGTCCTGATGGAATTGCAGTTCAGAGCTCTCTGGTTGTCCTCCTACCATTAACTTCTCTGGGAGTAAAGACCAAAATTCTTGATGAGGTGTAGAAAGTGGAAGACCTGGCTTTTGTAATTGCTTCTCCAGTGGACATGGATATTGGGAGGGTGATCCATACCCCCAGCTTGTTTCTGTCTTTTCGTAGTGGGGTAGGGCTCTGAAGAGGTGAGGTTCTGGGACACATTGGTGAGATCTTCTGCTCATGGAGTTCAGGATGGAAACATAGTAGCATCTGCAACTTGGTGCCTGTGGCTAAGTTTCTTGGAGAGATTCTAGTTGTATTTTGTTAAGTTTTTGGGTGATTTTTGTTTTGTTTTTTCTAGTTTATCAGAAGTGAAATCTCAAAAGGTTAATGTTTTACCTATTTATTCACTCATTCATTCATTTATATTCTTTTTTATATTTATTTTCTCTTTTGTTGCCCTTGTTGTTTTTCATTGTTATAGTTATTGCTGTTGTTGTTATTGATGCCATTGTTGGGTAGGACAGAGAGAAATGGAGAGAAGAGGGGAAGACAAAGAGGGGGAGAGAAAGACACCTGCAGACCTGCTTCACCGCCTGTGAAGCGACTCCCCTGCAGGTGGGGAGCTGGGGGCTCGAACCCGCATCCTTATGTTGGTCCTTGCCCTTTGCGCCACGTGTCCTTAACCCACTGCGCTACCGCCGGACTCCCTCATTCATTTATGTTCTATAGCAACCAAATTGTTCCAACACTAGTCTTTGTTAAGATTATCCATCCTCACAGTCCATGAGGTGATGCAGTGGAAATGCACTGGACTCTCAAGCTCACGGTCCTTGAGTTTGATCCCCAACATCATATGTGCCAGTGTGACACTCGGATTCTCTCTTTCCCTCTCTCTCTCATTAATAAATAAATCTTAAAAAAAAAAAAAGATTATCCATCCTTCACTGAATTATTTTTGCTTCTTTACCAAACACTAGTTAGACATATTTGCTTGAATCTAGTTAGCTTATTATTTTATTTTACTGACTAGTATTCCATTATATGGTTCTACTGTAATGTCTATAAGCATTCCCTCATTGTTGGACATTTGGTTACTGTTCTGCTTTTGGCTGTTGTGAATAAGACATTTATATACCAGTTTCTGTGAGGATACATGCTTTCATTTCTTGTGGGTAAATACCAATAAGAATTAGATTGAAGAGGAGCGTAGATAGCATAATGGTTATGCAAACAGACTCTCATGCCTGAGGCTCCAGAGTCCCAGGTTCAATCCCCCGCACCACCACAAGCCAGAGCTGAACAGTGCTCTGGTTTAAAAAAAAAAAAAAAGAAAAGAAAGAATTAGATTGAGGAAATCATATATTAAGTGTTTGTTTGCCTTTATAAGAACTATTTTCCAATGTGATTGTGTTATTTTTCATTTTCACAAGCAATGTATGAAAGTCCCAGAAGTTCTCCACTCTTGTCAACATTTAGTATTGTTAGTTTCTTTAGTTATAGCTTCTTTGATGGGTTCTTCTTCTCCTAGCGTTTGCCCTTCTTCCGTAGCCAGTCAACAGCATCAGGTTGAGCCTGATGTAAAGTTTCGAGACCTCCTTTGATGGGTATGTATTGTTATCTCATGATAGTTTGAAATGCATCTCTCTGATGACTACTGATATTGAACATCCATATACTTGCTTAACCACTTACATATCTTTATATCTCTTCTACATTTTTAATTTTTTAACTAGTGAGATTTTAGAACACCAAATAAGTATTTTAGAAACATTTAAAACTTACTTTCCATTAGTTTGTGATACTGTAAATTGCCCAGGAGTATAGCTTCATTCCACTATATAAGATTCACTGCCTCCCTCCACCACTGAGATTCCAGTGCTCTTCACTGTCAGCATGGGTCTCTCTAGCCATTCTTCCCACCCTGCTCACCCCCTTCCTCTGGTAACTTCCATATTGTTTCACAAAGCTTACGCAGCGTAGTTAATGTTGTGTTTTGCTGCTTTGTTTGCTTTGGTTATCAAATAAGTATTTTGAGGAAGCTTACCTTCAAAGGAGTCCTGACCTGGTTTGTACTAGTTTCAAAGGATTTTAATGTTTTTAAGAAAATAAAAGTCATTTGTCTTTAAAAAAAAGAACTTCCCTAATATATTTGTTGTATGGACTCATACTTCCAGGTACTGTGCTGAGTTGTTTAAAGAAGGATATAAAACAAAGTAGCTAAACAACAGTGCTTACTGCTTATCATTTGGCAAGTTAAACATGAACATGATATCTTGGTGGTTCACATTACTAAATCAGTGTAAATAACTTAACTTCTTCAAGCCAGCACAATATCATCTTAGCAAATAACTTTGCTGAATATTTTTTCTGACTTCTCCCATTCCTCTATTTGACTTGAAAAAGCTCCATTGTGTTGTAAAAGATGTGTCCTGAAGCAAGTCTCCTCTAAGAATGGCTGCTAGGTGCCACTAATCTAGGAGGGTACAGGCAGTTCTTCTAGCGTTTGCCCTTCTTCTGTAGCCAGTCAACAGCGTCAGGTTGAGCCTGATGTAAAGTTTCAAGACCTCCTTTGAATCTGGAGAGGTGGCAGTCGTTGACTATGTGGGTCATAGTCTGTCTGGAGCCGCAGGGGCAGTTCGGGTCGTCTCTGGCTCCCCAGCGATGGAACATAGCGGCGCACCGGCCATGGCCTGTTCGATAGCGATTGAGGAGGGCCCAATCATAACGTGCTAGGTCAAAGCCGGGTTGATGCTTGCAGGGGTCTGTGATGAGGTGTTTGTTCTTTACCTCAGCTGACTGCCAGCTCTGTTTCCAAGAGACTGGAACAGAGAAGCTCAGTGTAGGCGTAGGGGACCAGATTGGGTGACGAGATGTCAAGCGTTGGACAGGGTGGGCGAAGATATCCGCGTATATTGGCAGGTCCGGTCGAGCGTAGACGTGGGAAATGAACTTGATGGAGGGCAGTGGTATCTCCTACTTTACTTTTTCTTTCAATTCAATAGATGCTTGGAGATTGAGTTCTACCTTGTATTTAAGGACAATCCAGGAACAAAAGTTAATCACATTGTGAAAGATATTAAAAAAACACTAGTGGGGTGCCGGGCGGTAGCGCAGCAGGTTAAGCACACATGGCACAAAGCCAAAGACCTGAGTAAGGATCCTGGTTCAAGCCCCTGCCTCCCCACCTGCAGGGGGGTCACTTCACAAGTTGTGACTCAGGTCTGTAGATGTCTATCTTTCTCTCCCCCTCTCAGACTTCCCCTCCTATCTTGATTTCTCTCTGTCCTATCCAATAGCGATAACAACAATTTCAATAATAACAACAAGGGCAACAAAAATGGGAAAAATGGAAGTGAACCACTGGAAATGGAATTAAGGAGTCCTATGAGAAAGGCAAGGTCTCACCCGAGTAATGAGGCTGAAGGGTTGACATTCCATGCCTGACATCTCTGGACACAGTCTGAAGTGAAGCATGTCGAGGTGGTACTCATTGCACTGATTAGGTTGGGATCAGCAGATGCAGTATCAGTTGGAATGAATTGAGAGAAGCATGTAGGAAAGTGAGCCCCACCTTGGAGGTTCCAGGACTGGGGAAAATATAGGCTTTATAGAGGAAGTGGGAAGTTCCTGCTGTCTTAGAGTTTAAGAAGGCAATAGATAGTTATTGCTATAATCAAATTATTTGACAAGTGGGTTAACTTTGAAAATCTTTTTGCTAGGATTTGCTGTATCATACACAACCTTACCACAATTTGTGCCCTTTGATGTTATTTATATATAGCTGTATCTTATACAGTAATGCCATGGTTGCTTCTGTTTTCCTTGGTCTAAGCTTTTAGAAGGGTCAGCATTTCAAAGAACAAGTCATTGTTAGAAATGTGCTAACAATTTACAGACTAAGTTGATTGTACAATAAATCTTAGAGGCAGTGTGGAGTTGTGAATAAAGTTTGGGTTATAGCATTGCAGCATCTCTGAACTTCTGATTCTGAATTTCTTCATCTATAACACAGAGACAATAGTACCAGATATAATGTGAAAATTAGAAATATGTGAACAAAGTGTCTGGCACTATGTTTGTCTCATAGAGGAAGTTCAATACATAGCTACCCTCATACTTCTATAATCCTAGTTTATAGATTAAGTTAGCCACTTAGTATGAGACATGACCACTGTGATAGTCTTAATTTGCAGTTTTCTTTCAGATTGTGTTCATACAGTTGCACTTACTATTTGCTAAGTTCCTTATGTGTTGTCCATGAATTCTCACAAAATTAGTATGGGTAGATTTCTCTATTATTTTATTTACAAAGATGAAGCAACTTGATTAAGATCCATTAGTTATTAAGAAAAAGAGCTTGAGTTCAAAACAAAATCAGACCCTGACACTTGTGTTTTAGTTACTATGGTTATCTGCTTATATTTTTTAAAAATAATAATTTATTTTCAGAGGAAAAAAAATTAGAGGAGAGGAGGAGAAAACAGAAGAGGAGAGGAGAAGAGAGGAGAGGAGAGGAGAAAGAGAAAGGAAGAGAAAGAGAAAGAGAAAGAGAAAGAGAAAGAGAAAGAGAACAATACACTGCTCTGGCATATTGTTACTGTTGGAGGATGGGGCCCACTGTCCCAGAAAGTCCAAGCTGTTGTTTCCATGAGATCCAAGCAGGTTGACCCCCAACTCTCCCTTTGGGTCGAGACAAGGAAAGGTTCCCCTGACCTCCTGAACTAATGAAGGATGGCTTCTCCAGAATGGGGGCTACCTTTCTGCACATGCCCCTCCCCTCCCCTTAAAACAAAGGCCATGCATTACTGTACATTATGATTGGCCAAACTTGAGAAACCACTGCAAACTCCTGTTACTCAACACCCCCTCCTCCTCCCCTCATCCTGAGGTGCCTGTAATTTACCCCCAGGGAAATATGCATTGTGAAGCTCACAATCAAACCTTGTATGGTAACTTTCAGCTTGTGAGCAAATCGTTTACAGGTAAAAATGTGACTATTCATTGTGTTGCTTTGTGTTTGGGTTAATGATTACTTTGACCCTCTCCCTGTGCAATGGGTATAATTTACCTGCTTTCTCTCTATTCAATAAACAAGTTTCCCACCTTTCCAAGGCCGCTCCTGGAGCTGAATGAATCTGTGATTCTCTCCGTGCACATCACCCCCCCCCACACACACACACACACACACACACGCAGAGTTACCCTGGGACTCCACAGGGGTCATTCTGACCCTACCTGTCGGTGGCCAGTGGGGCAGGGGACCCAGAGAAACAGCCCACAGCTTATGTGGTCCTGGGAATAGAACCTGGGACCTCACCCATGCAAATCCTGTACCTCCTGGGCTGCTCATCTTTATTATTCGTTTGCACTCCAAACTATTTTTAGATTCCCCTTGTCCCAAGTCTACACTCAACTATGTTTGCGTGTGTCAGTGCAAATATTATTCACCTCAATTACTGGAATTATATTATTGGAATTGTAACCTGTATAAACTGAATAATATATAATCTGTTCATCATTTCTTGGTTTCTTCCTATACAGGAGCTGAGATCTAGAAGTTGACTTCTTCCAATTGGTTATCCCATCAAATCAGTCAATCAATGAGAAGGTGCTTTAATGGGTGGAGCACATGACATGCACACATGAAGCCCTGGGGTTTGATCTCCCGCCCTGCCAATGACAGAATAGTGCCTTGGTTTCTCTCTTCTACTCTCTCCCTTCTTTTCTCTCTCTTTATCTCCCACTTTCACAAAATGAATAAATATATTTTTAAAAATAAATAAATAAATAAACAAATACCAATTTGATTCCTGGTACTACCAAATGCTGCAGTTAAGCAGTGGTCTTTCTCATAAAAATAAATGGAACTGGGAGTCGGGCGATAGCGCAGTGACTTAAGCGCACATGGTGCAAAGCGCAAGGACCAGCGGAAGGATCCCGAAGGATCCCGGTTCGAGCCCCTAGCTCCCCACCTGCAGGGGAGTCGCTTCACAGGCAGTGAAGCAGGTCTGCAGGTGTCTGTCTTTCTCTGCCCCTCTCTATCTTCCCCTCCTCTTTCCTTTTCTCTCTGTCCTATCCAACAACGAAGACAGACAACAATAATAATTACAACAATAAAGAAACAAGGGCAACAAAAGGGAATAAATAAATTAATTTATAAAAAAAATTTAAATAAATAAATAAATGGAACTAAGTGGTGGTGCACTTGATAGAGTGCACATGTTACCATGTGAGAGGACCTGGGTTCAAGCCCCTTACCCCCACCTGCAGAGAAGTTTCACTAGTGATAAAGCACTACTTCAGGTATATCTCTTTCTCTCCATCTCCCCCCTCTCTCCCTCCCTCCCTCCCCCTCTCCTTTTCCCTCTCTCTCTCTTAGAAAGGAAAAATGACTGCCGAGATTGATGGAGTCATTGTGCACTGAACCCCATCAATAACCCTGATAGTAAAAAAAGTAAAATAAATAAACCTTTAAAAAATACAACAAAAATCAAAACACTAAATTAAAATCTTAGAGTACAGATGGGAGCAAACTGGAGATTAGGTGAAATATATAAAGCAGATATGGTGGTGGATGGAAAGCAGACTTTTGTTGATGATTACAAGGTAGTGTATACTCTGTACCTGAAATATATAGTGTTACAAACCAATGTTATCTAAAAAATAATGGTAAACATTTCAAATATCAAAAATTCCTAAGGTTTAGTATAGAAAATGAGTAGTAGTAGGATATTAAAGAAATGAACATGTTTGAGTATTGTCCTAATAACTTATTTTTAAGTTTTCTTCCTTCTTTCCTTTCTTCCTCCCTTTCCTTACTCTTTCTTTCTTTCTTGCCTCCAGGGTTATTGCTGGGGCTTTACTGCTCCTGGAAGCTATTTTTCCCACTTTGGAGCCCTTGCTGTTGTGCTTGTTATAGTTGTTATTGTTGCCATAGCTGTTGTTGTTGGATAGGACTGAGAGAAATGGAGAGAGAAGGGACAGACAGAGAGGAGGAGAGAATGATAGACACCCACAGACCTACTTCACCTCTTGCGAAGCGACCTCCTGCAGGTGGGGAGCCAGGTGCTCGAACTGGTATCCTGAAGCCCTTGCGCTTTGCGCCATATGCGCTTAACCCGCTGCGCTACCGCCCAACTCCCTTTTTTTTTTTTTTTTTTTTTTTAAATTTCACTGTTGATCCTGGCTTATAGTGGACTAGGGACTGAATCTGGGACTTTTATTACCTCAAATGTGAAAGTTATTTGTTTAACCATTATACTATCTCCTCAGCTCACCTCATAATTTTTTTTTTACTTCTTTTCTCTTTTATTTTTGAACTCTTCAAAATTTTGATTCTCTCTCTCTCTTTATTCCTCTTTCTCATGAGTTATCAAATTTTAAAAGTATAGGAGGAGGGTGCAGAGATCCTATGGCCTCTATAGGCACAACTCTTGTGTTTACTGGAGGGTGCAGAGCATGAGTGAGTAGAGGCAAGAAGGGTGGTTCTGAAAATTCTAACCCTCTAATCACATGGTTTGGTTCTCCTGGTAAACAGCCCCAATCCTGAGGTAGGGAATCCACAGATAAGTCCATCAACAGAACACATGGTAACTTTATTGCTCTCAAAATTTAGAAAATTCTAAGGATTTTTAGGAGTTCTGTGTCAGAAGTGGGATGAAGATCAAATATTTATGTATTATAAATCATACTGTTCCAGAGATATTGGAGAGTTCTCTCTAATTTTTCTTTAAATAAAAATACTGGGCTGGGGAGACAACATAGTGGTCATGCAAAAGGCTTTCATGCCTGAGGCTCTCAAGTCCCAGGTTCGATCTCCAGCACTGCTATAAACCAGAACTGAACAATGCTCTGACCACCCTCTATATATACTGTTCTCTCTCTATCTCTCTCATTAAAATTAAATAAATAATATATTTTTTTCTTTTAAAATATATCTACACATTTATTTATTATTGGATAGAGAGAAATTGAGAGGGGAGAGGAGAGATAGAAAGGAAGAAAGATAGACAGACACACCTGCAGCTGCTTCACTGCTCATAAAGTTTTATCCTCTGCTGGGGGGGAACAAGGCCTTGAGCCTGAGCCCTTGTGCATTGTAATGTGTGCACTCAGCCAGGTGTACCACTGCCTGGCCCCTCATAAATAAAATATTTTTCAAAAAATACTACAAGATCACGTAAGAATGTTAAAAAAGAAGAAGAATATTTTTCAGAATATACATAAACTGTTTGATTTACAAAATTTGAATTTATATATCTCTTTTATCAGAAAATAGCTATCAAGTTATATAGATAAAATTCATGATCTTCATGGTTGCAGAGGATGCCTAATGATAGTTTTGGCGTTGGATTTCTTTCTCTTTCCCTTCATTTCCTGTTCCCTTTCTTTTTTTGCATATATATGGCTGGAAATACTTGGGGAAAAAAACTGAAGAAATACTGAAACATGACTTAAAAGAGCCTGAGATGCTCTTAAAATAAGGAATGAAGATTCAAAACAATCCGTCATTTTATATTATGCAAGCAATAACAATACAAGCCACTTTCATACTGAAGGTAAACGATATGAGATAAGGAAAACTTCTGAGTGCTGCTGAGATGTGAAACAGGCATTAATTACATGTCCCACTGGGGTAAGGGTTTAACTTATTTTTTTCTAAAAAAAAATATATATATATATATATATATATTCATTTTACTTATTATTATTTTGTGTGTGTGCGTGTATGAGATGGAAAGAGAGGGAAAGAGACTAGAGAGGCCAGAGAAAGACAAGAGCCCCTCATATTCTGGGATTAAACAGAGCTCTCAAATGGGCAAGTCTGTGTTGCACTTGCTGAGTCACCACTCCCAGTCACTTCTTTCACTTTTCAAACGCTTCAGGTAACTAGTATTTTATTTTAATTTTTTAATTTATTTTTATATTTTAAGTTTTTAAATTTCTTACTAGTAGTATGTTACAAGATTATAAAATTATGATGGATAGTTCCACACCGTACCCACCAGCAATGTTCTGTATCTTCACCCTCTCACCTCCCAAAGAGAACCACCACAGTTCTCACAAGTCTCACAGTTTGCTTGCTTCTGTTTTTATTTGCTTGTTTGTTTGTTTTGTTTTGTTTTGTTTTTGGAAAACTCGTGTGAATCAGATCTCTAGAGCACACATATGAATGTCTTTCATCTCTTTACTTATTCTGCTAAGCATGATCACCTTTAGTTCCATCCATTTGTCCCAAAGGATGCAATATCGTCTTTTTTTTTTTATTAGTATCGTATAGTAGTATCCTATGGAATCTATATTCCATAACTTCTTTAGCCAGTCATTGTTGGTATGCTTCTGGATTCTGCTTCTAAGACCCCTTTGGTTTCATTGGTTTGATTCCCCCTGCTTAACACTGTATTCTATTTGCATAGACACTGTTGACTGAGCACCCCCCTGCCTCCAGGACATTGGTTTAATCCTCATTGGTTCCTGCTTTTTCTTTCTCCCCGCCCCTATCCTACATACATCCTTTTTGGACCTGACTCTTCCGCCTCAGGATAGAGAAGGACAAGGTTGTAATTAGAGATAGCTTAGATTGCACTGCGTTTCACATGAATAAAGACTGAACTGCGTACCACTCAGCCATGAGTCCCTGGTGGTCTCTCTCTCCTGCCCTCGAAGCTAGCACGACAAGTCATCTGTTGATAGACATTCAGGCTGCTTCCACTCTGGCTATTGTGAATAATGCAGCTATGAACACAGGGGTGCATATGTCCATTCTAATCAGTGTTTGGGTGTCCACAGGATATGTTCACAGGAGTGGAATTGCTGGATCATAAGGTAATTTCATTTTTATTCGTTTAAGGACTGTCCATAGAGTCTTCCAAAGGGGCTGTACTAGTTTGCATTCCCACCTCAGTGCATCACAGTTCCTTTTTTTCTCCACAACCTGTCATTTCCTGGTTTGTTGATGGAAGTCATTCTCTTAGGTATGAGATGGTATCTCAGTGTGTAATTAATATTTTAATAGAAAAAGCAGTGAAAATCTCTCTTTGGTTCCAGGGGAACACTTTGAGCCTTCCTTGAATGTATTTATTTATTTGTTTGTTTGTTTATTTACTTCCTTTATTGGGGGATTAATGTTTTACAGTTGACAGTAAATACAATAGTTTGTACATGCATAACATTCCCCAGTTTTCCACATAATAATACAACCCCCACTAGGTCCTTTGCCACCATGTTCTAGGACCTGAACTCTCCCCTGCCCTCACCCCCAGTCTTTTACTTCGGTGCAAAACACCAACTCCAGTCCTTCCTTCACTTTGACCTTATACCCACCATTCACTAATTCCGCTTACTTGCTCATTCAACCGATTTTTATTGAAAATCTACATTCTACTAGGCACCATTCCCAGGGGCAAGGAGGCAGCAGAAAATAAAACAAAATCTCTGGCCTTCTGCAATCAACATTTAGTGGGCCAGAGACAGACAGCAAAGAAAATTGGAGCAAAGAATATACCTGGTAGTGTGAAGTGTTATTGAAGATAGAGTGCTAGATTGATGAGGTGCTATTTTTAAAGGTTGATCTTGGGAGGCTTTTGAGAAGAGGAGATATTTCAGTAGGTACCTAAATGAAGTAGAAGTAAGCAAGTCAGATGGTTCTCCTGAGAAAGTTCACCGGCTGTAAGGAACAGGAAATACAAAGGCTTATTCTAAGAAGACTTATTTCTTGGACAGCTCTACTATGAAAGAAACTTCACATCCTTTCCCAAAGGGAGAATTGTCAGGTGGATCACCTTTTCAATATTTTGCTTAAATCCAGAAGATGAAATTAAGCTGGGCATGGCGTTGTGGCTTTTTCATACCTAACACTATTGTGAATTATTTGAGTCATTTACACTTAGAAAGGATTCTTTTATGTATAGGTGTATTTTGTTTAAGTACTTGCATTCATGGGGCTTTAGTAAGTCAAATATTACTAAAACTCATAAATGTTTTGTGCCAGCTCTGAACTTCATTGGTATGGTGACAATGTTTAATCTACCTTTAGAGCAGGGGCTCTAAGTGGAATCAATTTTGTACCCTAAATTACATTGACAATGTCAGGAGACATTTTGGGTTGTGACACTTAAGTTGGAGAGAGTTATGTCTGACATCTAGGTAGGTGGAGATACTAGACATTCCACAATAATTAAGACTATACCCCCAACAACAACAGTAACAACAACAATAGCAATAACCAGCATTAGGCTCCAAATAGCAACAGTACCAACACTGGAATACCCTGCTTGAGGACCTTAAGCTTAAACCAAATTTTGAAAGAGTGGAGAGAAAGGCCTGTTACACATGCGTCCTGATTAGATTGAAGGAGATAGTGTGCAGTCACATTTCACTTTGCTCTTAATCTAATGCACTCACCACTTTTTATTTATTTATTTATTTATTTATTCAACAAATATTTACCAAGTGCTGGTATCTGCCCAATATTACACCTTGCACACAATACTTATTTCAAAACTGAGCACATTAAACTCACAACAAATATGAGTGCCTTTGCAGAAATTGTTTCCAGACATTTGATTCAGCAGGGTAATTGTGGCTCAAGTTCACTTGTGAGACTCTAGATAGGTGTCAGCCAAGATGTACTCATCTGAAGGTTTGAGAGATGTGATCAAACTAATTGATGGGGCTAGAAATCAGAATGGTTTCCTGACACTAAAGAGCCTAGAAACTCAACTCTGCTCTCCATCTGACTCTCCTGCTTCCAGGCACCTTCTTTTTCTTTCTTTCACTATCCTTCTTTGCCACCTTCCTCTGTCATAGAGACAAGGTGTTTTGTTTAATATTCTAAAATATGTGTTTGTATGTATTCAAGCAAAAAAAAAATTCAAATAGATGACTCTCACAGTGTGTAAATTGTGGATTAAGGTATGTTTTTTCTTTTTCCCCAGAAAGCTTTTTCTTTTAACAGAACTAATGTAGGGTGAGGAAGGAGAATAAGGAGAGGAGGGAGAACAGGATAATGATTTAGTCATCCAGGTAACCAGACTCTGATAGAAGAAAATCATCACAGATACTCAGGAACAGGAAAAAAAGATGAACATAATCTCTCTCTCTTTCTTTCCTCCCCCTCCTCCACCCCCCCTTCCTTCTTCCACCCCTTCCTCCTTCCCTTCCTCTCTTTTTCTTGCTAGGTATGGGAAAGGTTGAGAATATGAAGGGATGCTCACTTTCATTAGTACCCAATTTATGTTGCATTTGATAGAACTTTGTGTAGGCTAAAAGCCAGTGGAAAATTGGTTTTGTGCTTTCCTGCAACTAAATAGTTTGCAATGGGATAACTTCAATCCTTGACAATGAGTGCAGAAGGGTATAAGCTCTGTTTTTCCTGTCTTTCCCTTCCCTTCCCTTCCCTTCCCTTCCCTTCCCTTCCCTTCCCTTCCCTTCCCTTCCCTTCCCTTCCCTTCCCTTCCCTTCCCTTCCCTCCCCTCCCCTCCCCTCCCCTCCCCTCCCCTTCCCTTCCTTTCATTTTTCTCATCCCTTTCCTTCCATCTCCTTTTGACCCCCCCTTTCTTCTTATTTTCCTCTTTCTCCTCTCCCCCACCTTTTTCAGGAAGAGATATGGCAGTGAGAGAGACCATAGCTTTGAAGCTTCCTTTAGTGTGGTGAAGGCTGTGCTCAAATCTGGATCATGTACATAGCAAAACAGTATACTATCCAAGTGTGCTACTTGGCCAACATGAGTTCTTTGCTATTATGCATGTATTAGAATAACTACTTTCTCTTATTTTTTTAATTGTGAGCTTACCAGGTAGGTCCTGTATTAAACACTACATTCATTTTCTCACTTACTCCTTAGGATAGCTCCGTAAGGTCTGACTATTATCCTCTGAAGAAATGGGACTCAAGAGAGGCAAGGCGAAATGCTTGGATCATACAACAGAGCCAGGAAAGAAACCCAAACTCCCTATGCCTGACTTCTTTTTGTAAAAAATATTTTAATTAATTATTTCTCTTATCTTTATTAATTTATTAGCAACAGCCAGAAATCAGGAGGGAAGGGGGAGATAGAGAGGGAAAGAGACAGAGAGATACCTACTATGCTGTTTCACCATTTGTGAAGCTTTCCCCCAGGGGGCTTGAACCTGGGTTCTTGCACATTACAATACCTGCTCAACCAGGTCCACCACCATCCTCCCCTACACCTGAGTTCTTAAGCCCCTTCTGCTTGCCTCTGATCTCTCTGATGGCCTGAGTTTCTTGTTGTGTTCTAAGCAAGTACTGAGAATGACCCACCTTCCTCTTTTTTTTCTCCCAGAGAGAATAGAAGTTTTTCTAATATAAACCATTAAAGAAACAAGAGCTTTATTGAGTTTGAAGCACAGAGAATGTCACACATATACCCTCCCTTCCAAATCTCCACCCCAGCACCAGATGACCAAGCCTCCTCTGAACTCCACTATTTTAACTGCTTCACTCCAAAAGTGTCACAATTCTCTGAGTCAGAAAGTCTCTCTCTCACACACACACACACACACTAAAAATTTATTTATTTTCCCTATTGTTGCCCTTGTTGTTTATTATTGTTGTTGTTATTGTTGTCATTGTTGGATAGCACAGAGAGAAATGGAGAGAGGAGGGGAAGACAGAGAGGGGAAGAGAAAGATAGACACCTACAGAACTGCTTCATCACCTGTAAAGCGACTCCCCTGCAGGTGGGGAGCCAAAGGCTAGAAACAGGGGCTTGAAGTGGGATCCTTACACGGGTCCTTGCGCTTCGTGCCATGTGCGCTTAACCTGCTGCGTTACCACCTGACTCGTACACCCTGATTTTTATTCTGTATTAATTCCTGTCATTCCATAACACTTTGTCCCCATTTCTGATATTATGGATATCAGGTTGTGTTACCATTTATTTGGAATGTGCTTGAGCCTTTCATCTCCTAGGCAATGTTCAGTACTAGAGATTCAGCCATGAATCAAGAAAAGAAAATCCCTCCATTATAGAGCTTGCCTTCAAGTTAGGAGAAAACTGATGAGAAAATGTTTACATATAAGGTTGGCAAGATAGTTCACCTGGAAGGCTTCCTGCTTTGCCATGCACTTGACTCAGGTTTGAGCCCAGCTTCCCCCCTCCATCACACTGGGGGAAGCTTCAGTGCTGTGGTGTCTGTCCCTCCCTCTGTCTATCTCTAGTTTCTTCTATCTGAAATGGTGAGCACAGAGCACTTAAATTCTGGTGATGCCAATTAAAAAAAAAGTTAGAACATAGGGCATGTCCTATGGAAATCAATTAGTGATAGGGAGAAAAATAATGCAGCAGAGGGACAATGTGGTGGGTAAGGGGTATCATTGGAGCGTCTTTTTATTATTTACTTACTCCTGAACCTTTTCAAGCAAGCTAGTCTTGGTGCCTTGAACTCATCCTCTTTCTGCCTGATCCTAGGATGCTTGAGAAATGTTTGTTGACTGAACACAGGAGGCCAGTTTCCTGGAGCTCTTTGGGTATGGAGACAGTTTGCCTTTCACAGCTTTTGACGAAAGCCTTGTTGGTTTTTCTACTAGTGGACCTTCCAAGAAGGAAGTGGCTGTTTATTTTTGGGGTGGGTTCTCCTCTTTCGATGGTTTTATCAGGGCCCAGTGTATACTGGCAGTTTTGGACAGAGCCTCAGCATGAGCCCACAGGGGACAAAAAATAGACAGGCTTGGTCAGCATGATGCAATGTATTCCTTTTATGGAAGAGATGAGAAATGAGAAATCCAAAGGCAAGAAAGAATGCCAGTATCAGAAAAGGAGGCAAGAACAAGCCATGCAATAAAACAAGGAAGAAACAAACGGGGAGAAAAAAAAGGAAAAGGAAATGAATTGGTAGAAAAAACTCAAAGACTTGATAGGAGAAAGCCACAAACCCTCTGCTCTGACAAGACTCAGAGAAATGAAAAGGGAACTAGGGAGAAGGGAAGTATTCAAGACAAAGAATCCCAAATTCTTTTGGTTTTTTTTCTCTCTCTCTCTTTTGTTGTTTTCTCTCTCTCTCTCTCTCTCTCTCTCTCTTTATTTTTACCTCAAGAGTTATTGCTGGGTCTTGGTGCCCGCACTACAAATCCACTACTCCTGGCAGCATTTTTTTTTTTTTTTTTTTGCCTCCAGAGTTATCGTTGGGGCTCGGTGTCTACACTATGAATCCACTGCTCCTGGAGGCCATCTTCTCCCATTTTTGTTGCCTTAGTTGTTGCATTTATTGTTATTGTTGTCAGATAGGACAGAGAGAAATGGAGAGAGGAGGGGAAGACAGAGAGAGGGAGAGAAAGACAGACACCTGCAGACCTGCTTCACTGCCTATGAAGCGACTGCCCTGCAGGTGGGGATCCAGGGGCTCGAACCGGAATTCTTAGGTTGGTCCTGGAGCTTTGCGCCATGTGTGTTTAACCCACTGCACTACTGCCCAGCTCCCCCCCGTTTTTTTTCTTCTCCTTCCTCCCTCCCTCCCTTCCTTCCTTCCTTCCTTCCTTCCTTCCTTCCTTCCTGGGCCAGATATTGGACCCAAGGTCTCATATATGTAAAATATGTACTTTATCATCTTAGTTAAGTTCTTTATATTTATTTACTGATTGATTTTTATCTATTCATTATCATCATTGGGGCTTTACTGCTCTAGTCCAACTTTTTTTTATTATTTCTTTTTTTTAAATTTTTTATTTATAAAAAGGAAACATTGACTAAACCATAGGATAAGAGGGGTACAACTCCACACAATTCCTACCACCAGAACTCTGTATCCCATCCCCTCCCCTGATAGCTTTCCTATTCTTTAAACCTCTGGGAGTATGGACCCAAGGTCATTGTGGGATGCAGAAAGTGGAAGGTCTGGCTTCTGTAATTGCTTCCCCATTGAACATGGGTGTTGACAGGTCCATACATACTCCCAACCTCTCTCTTTCTCTGGTGGGGAAGGGTTCTGGGGAAATGGAGCTCCAGGACACATTGGTGGGGTTGTCTGTTCAGGGAAGTCTGATCAGCATCATGCTGGCATCTGGAACCTGTTGGTTGAAAAGAGAGTTAACATACAATAGAAAAAGAGACCATAGCACAAAGCTTCCTTCAGTGCAGGGAGGGTCATGCTCAAACCTGTGCCACACTCAAGACAAAACAAATGCTCTATCCAAGCATGCTTTCTCTTTGACCCAAGTTCTTTCTATTTTTGGTTGATTGCACCTATCCTTGAAAATATAGTAAGAAATTCTGTCTCCTTTTACTTCTTTTTAAAAATATTTATTTATTAATTCTCTTTTGTTGCCCTTGTTTTTTATTGTTGTTGTCATTGTTGGATAGAACAGAGAGAAATGGAGAGAGGAGGGGAAGACAGAGAGAGAAGGAGAAAGACACCTGAAGACCTGCATCACTGCCTGTGAAGTGACTCCCCTGCAGGTGGGGAGCCAGGGCTCGAACAAGGGGCTCGATCTGGGATCCTTACAGTGGTCCTTGCGGTTCACGCCACATGCGCTTAACCCGATGCGCTACAGCCCGACTCCCTTCTTTTACTTCTACCACTATCCTAAACAACAGGATGGTTTTGGGAAAAGTGGTACCTCTTGGACAAAACTGTCATGTGACCAAGTGATCAGGAAGCACAGTGAATGTGGACTTAGTACAGTGGGTCAAAATGAAACCCCCCAACACACACATACACACACACACTTCTTGTTAATGATGGGTTCTATAGAATATTCAGTTGCAGCCTCCTACTGAATAGTAATTAATGGACCCTCCCAGGATTGTTTCTTTTTTTTCTTTAAATTTTATTTATTTATTCTTTTTGTTGCTCTTGTTGTTTTATTGTTGTAGTTATTATTGCTGTTGTTGGATAAGACAGAAAGAAATGGAGATAAGAGGGGAAGACAGAGAGGGAGAGAGAAAGAGAGACACCTGCAGACCTGCTTCACCGCCTGTGAAGCGATTCCCCTGCAGGTGGGGAGCCGGGGGCTCGAACTGGGGTCCTTACTCCGGTCCTTGCGCTTTACACTTGTGAGCTTAACTGGCTGCGCTACGTCCGACTCCCCCCAGGATTGTTTCTAAGGTTATTTTGCAAATGGTCGGATGACCTTTGTCCTAATTATCCAGAGACCATTATCCTGATGTCATCATCCAGATGCCCAGATGAATGGTGACTTCCAGCTCCCCTAGCTTAACAGATGGGTTGAACCAGTTAAATGCCATCAAGCCAGAGCAACAATCCCCATTCCTCACCACTTTCCTCAACCTCCTTTTCTTCCTAATAAAAACTCGCCCAAACAAAGAGAAGTAGAGAGAGATTTGAGAAAAATTCTTCTTGTCTTGTACCTGATGAGTCTGGTATTAAAGCCCCTGCCCCACAGGATCACTGCCTTTTGTGTGTGCAAGGCTAGCCTTCTTGTCTAGTAACAGAGAAACTAACCTTCTCTTGTGAAAATAGCCATGGAAACCCTAAGCAGGCAAATGTGAAATCCAGTAGGTCCTGTAGGAAAGCTTTGTTCATTTTGCGTAAATATACTTGAAAAAACCAAAAGTAAATATGAGGTCTTTTTTTGTTTATTAGTAATTTAGTAGGACTTTACAAAATTGTAAGACCTCAGGGGTATAATTTCACAATCATACACAGAGTAAGTCAGCAAGTACACCCCCCCCGAAGTTCTGTGCTTCTTCTTCATAACCACCAGAATTCTCACAAGAGTCCAAGAGATAGTTTGATAACTACTATTTTTGCATGTTGATTTATTTTGTCATCTATACTCCACATATTAATGAAATCACACAGTAGTTGTCCTTCCCCTCTTCACTTATTTCACTTAGCATAATCATCAGCACTCATTTGGATAAAGAAGTTATGGGATATGTATTCAATGGAACACAACTCTGCAGTCAAAAAGGAGATTGTATTGTCTGAGGTCTCCTTTTTAAATTCTTTTAAAAAATATTTATTATTTATTCTCTTTTGTTGCCCTTGTTGTTTTATTGCTGTAGTTATTATTGATGTCGTTGTTGTTGGATAAGATAGAGAGAAATGGAGAGAGGAGGGGAAGACGGGGGGGGGGAGAAAGATAGACACCTGCAGACCTGCTTCACCGCCTGTGAAGCGACTCCCCAGCAGGTGGGGAGCCGGGGGCTTGAACCTGGATCCTTATGGGTCCTTGTGCTTTGCGCCACATGCGCTTAACCCGAGGTCTCCTTTTTAAAGACCACTTTATGAATTTTTTTAAAAAATATTTATTTATTTATTCCCTTTTGTTGCCCTTGTTTTTCATTGTTGTACTTCACTTTATGAATCTTAGAGTGTTGAAGATTTATGGCTAGGAGGGGAGGTTATGGTAAGTACTGAACCCAGGGCCGTATCTAGGCAAAGCATGTACCCCACTGAGCTATTTCTCTGGGTACCTAATGAAGGTACTTGTAATTCTGGCACCCATCACACCTGATCTATTTTTTTTATTTGTAAAATGGAGATATTGACAGGATCATAGGATAAGAGGGGCATAATTCCACACAGGTCCCACCACCAGCACTCTATATTGAAAGTTCTCCTATTCTTTATCCCTCTGGGAGTATGGACCCAGGATCATTATGGGTACAGAAGGTGGAAGGTCTGGCTTCTCTGTAACTGCTTCCCCACTGAACATGGGCATTGGTAGGTCGATCCATACTCCCAGACTCTCTCTCTCTTTCCCTAGTGAGGCAGGGCTCTGTGGAGGTGGGGCTCCAGGACACATTGGTGGGACCATCCACCTAGGGAAGTCAGGTTGGCATCATGATAGCATCTGGAACCTGGTGGCTGAAAAAGAGTTAAGATATAAAACAGAAGAAATTGTTGATTAATGATGAAACTAAATGCAAGAATAATGCAGATGAAGATTTGGGGGTCTCCATTTTGGAAAAAGCTAGTAAGTCTATTTTAGGTAAATTCCAAGGGGCCCATGACTTTACTAGTTTTTGCCTGAGTCTGACAGTTAACATGCATGTGTAGCCAAGGTATTGTCTGGGAAGATGGTATCATAGTTTTAGGCTTCCTAACAAAGCCTCAAAACCTAGATATAGACCAGGGCCCATGAGAGGGCATATATACACATGTATCCATAAGTTAGGGGAAAATATACACTTGAAAGCAATAGTGCACAGTAGTCTGCAGTGAGTCAATAAATGAAGCAAGCAAGTAAAAAGACCTAAAAAGACACCATAAAGTACCTAATGAAATAGTTTCTACTTATACCTAGATACTCTTCTCACCTGCTTCCTCCTATTCCACTTCCCTCAGTCACTCCAAAGCTAACCTTGTCAGACAAAGTAAGGACTACAAAAGCTGAATAAGGGCAAGAGACTGGCATACTTTAATGATGACTCTTCAGTCACTACCAGGCCACCCCATCACCTGGGGCCCTAAACAGGAAGTCCTGGGATTCCCACACAGACATAATGGGCCTAGACCTCTAACAAATCCCTCTCACCACTGTCACTGGTCATCTCCATCAGGAACAACACAATAGACCCATTTATGAGCCCCCATAGGACCTTTCCCTCAATGTGGATCAACAATGGTAGGGAATGTTCCATTCTCTGAAGGGAGGTGACCCTTCAGTGGGTCCTGAAATTGATGCAGCCTGGAATGTTCCCAGCCGTGACCACAGAATGCGAGTTCAGACCTACAGGGATACAGAGGCTACATAGGCTCCTGTGCTGACTATGGGCTTCAGATCAAATTGATGGGGTTTACAGTCAACAATATTTATTCACTTTTTCCGTATTGGGGAGCTACTCTCTTCCCTGATGCAGTTTCTAGTTCTTTTTCCAACTTTTTTTTTTTTAAGATTTTTTAAGGGGAGAAAGAAAAGAACAGAATAGTACTCAACTCTGGCATACAGTTGTACTGGGGACTGAACCTGTGGGATCTTGAGTTTCAGGCATGCAAGCTGGTGCTCTAATAAGTTGTACTATTTCCCTATCCCACATCTGTCTTTAGATCCCTTGGTGTTCTGAGGAGAGAGAAGATGGAGAAATGTCAAATGACTATAACTTAGGTGACTTCATGTAAGTGGCAGCTGTCAGCCAGATCGTAAAACCTGAGAGTGGGCACTGGCAAGTTCTCCATATTGTATTCCCAAAGCCTAGGTCAATTTTTCTGCAAAAAACAAAAAAGTGGCAGGGGGAGTACTGGGAGGGGAATGGGCTAGAGTCGCTGCCTCGTGAGTGTCTCTTCTGGGAACCACTCACACTCCAGCTCTCCTGCCCCAGCCCCAGTCTGGAGAAGGGGGCCCCTGGCAGGGAGGCTGAGACCAAGACTAAACCTCTGAGCGCACCTGAAGGTTAGTCCCTGCCCTTGGCAGCGCGGGGATCCCGCTGCCCTTCACTCCCGGTCTAGTCCAGCCCAGCTGGAACTGTTCAGATTATCTTTGTCTCCGGTCACCAAGACCCTAACCATGTCCGGTGGCAGAGGAAGGGGCGCTGGTTTCTCTACTCAGTGGAGCAAATCCACTTGGCAGCAGGGCGCAACTACTGCGCGCCTTCAGGGTGAGGCAGAGGGGTGCAGAGATTTCACTGTTCCCTGAAGCCGAAGAAGAGGCGGCTCCCAGAAATCCATACTACTACATTCAATTAACTTTGAGAATGTAGGTAGAGTGAAATAAACTAAGTTTTAAAATGACATTTTAATGACATCATTAAATCTGTTGAGTGAATACACAAATTATCTTTACAGGATCAAGATTTTCTATTGTTATCTAGGACTGAAAAGTTTCTCAGAGATATGCTCCTTGAAGTTTGAATCTGTCAAAATTAATAAAATGATGTATTTGGAAGTTAAAGAGTGAAGTTGTGTGTTACTTTGATGGTAAAGTGACAAGTGGTTCAGTTACACTAATAATATTTGTGCTTTTTTAACAGTGTAGATGTAAATATCAGTTTCCATGCAGTAATGGATCCTGTAGTGTGTGTGTGTGTGTGTGTGTGTGTGTTTCAGTGTGACTTAGGCAAATGCTTTTCTTTCTGTATTACACATACTCCCACAGAGGACACAGCAGTACCAGAGTTCTCAGTTGTTATTGAAGGTTTTTAAGTTAAAAAGCTCTTAGTAAATTTAGAGCAAGATGCCTCCTAACTTAGTAGCAAAACAACCATCACTCAATCTCTAGTAACTCTTACCTGCAGAATCATTACTATTACTACTTCCAAATGGCATTCCTTTTTTTTTTCCTTCTTTCTCTAGGTCCTGATGGAGTTCAGAGCCCTCTCCTGCTGTGAGTATGGACCAAAATTTTGGATTGGAGAAGATCTGGCTTCTGTAATTCTCTGTCAGACATGAGTATTGGCAGGTCGATCTGTACTCTCAGCCTGTTTCTATCTTTCCCCAGTGGGGTAGAGCTCTGGAGAGGTGAGATTTTAGGACAGACACATTGGTGAGGTCTTCCTCCTAGGGAAGTCATGATGGAATCATGATAGTATCTATAAGTTGGTGGTTGAAAGGTGGTAAGATAGAAACTAGAGCAAAATAATTAATGAACAGGAGCCAAAAAGTAGGAATACAGTAGACAAGAACATGGATCTTAGGATAGAAAGAAGTTAGAAAGTCTACTTATGTATGTTCCTAGGGGCCTATGACTTTTGTTGTTTTTGTTTGAGTTTGATAGCTAACATGGGGTTGAATAAAAATATTGTCTGGGAAAATGGTGTCAGAGTTGAGAATAGGGTTAGAAAGTTGGGTTAGGGCAGAGTAACTTTCAAACTTGAAGAAAATCTATGAATAAAATTAATTGTTTATTTCACCAACCTGACTCATGACCCATATATATTTATATTTAGCACAGGAGTCTGTGTAACTTCTGAGTCCCTGTGAGTCTGAATTAGTGGTTCATGGTCACAGCTGAAAACATTCTAGTCTGCACTCATTTCTGGACTAGTCTTCCTTGAGTGTCAGGGTAGGATGACGCAACCTCCCTTTAGAGAGTGGGGCAGTCCCTACCATTGCTACTTTATAGGGAGGACAAGTTTCTGGAGTGTCACAGGAGAAGACTTATGCTAATGTTACTGATGGAAGTGACCAGTGCTGAGGGAAAGAAGGATCTTTTTTTATTTTATTTTATTTTTATTTATAAAAAGGAACCACAGAAAAAACCATAGGATAAGAGGGGTACAACTCCACACAGTTCCCACCACCAGAACTTGGTATCCCATTCCCCTTCCCTGATAGCTTTCCTATTCTTTATCCCTCTGGGAATATGGACCCAGGATCACTATGGGGTGTAGAAGATGGAAGGTCTGGCTTCTTTAATTGCTTCCCCACTGAACATGGGCATTGGCAGGTCAATCCATACTCCAAGCCTGTCTCAGAGAGAGAGATCTATAAGCAGTCTAGGCACATCATATCTATGTGGGAATCCAAGCATTGCCTAACTTGGGCCCCTGATGATGGGGTGGTCTGGTATTGACCAAAAAGGGTATTATTAAGTAAGCCAGTCTCTTGCCCTTATCCAGCTTTTGTAATTCTTTCCTTTTCTGATGAGCTTAGACTTTCTCCCAGTTGCTAAATCGTTGAGTACCATTTGTTGTATCCAAACTAGAATTAGGTTTGTGGTGTCTGCCTTCTTTAGGCTTTCTGCTAAATTACCAAGCTTATTTGGTCCAAGTTTGATTGGTTAGAGAATTTATGATGCCTTCTTTAGGCCCTTCTACTAGGATTCTATGCATATAAGGTCTAAGGCTAATCACAGAGGGCTATTAAGTACTTTTACTTTGAGTGTGGAAAGGGAGAAGAGGAGGAAGAGGGTGGGGAAGAGGGGGAAGAGGATGGTGAAGAGGGGGAAGGGGGGAAGAGGGGGGAAGAGAGGGAAGAGGGTGAGGAAGAAGGGGGAGAGGAGGAAGAGGGGGGAAGAGGGGGAAGAGAGGGGAAGAGGGGAGAAGAGGGGGGAAGAGAGAGGGGATAAGAGGGAAGAGCGGGAAGAAGGGGAGGAAGAGGGGGAAGAGGAGGAAGAGGGGGGAGAGAGGGAAGAGAGGGAAGAGAGGGAAGAGGGGGAGGAAGAGGGGGAAGATGGGAGCACTTACTCATGGAAGTGCACTTATGTTTTCTCTTTGCCATGTCATACCCATCCTGAGACCCTTAAAAATTCCTTAGATTCTCTTAGAAACTTCAGCATTTGGAGTGTTGCAGATGAACATAGGCTGCCAATAATTTGTTATGTTGAAACTATACATTTCCTTCATTCCAGTCTCTCCCCACCCCCCTTCTCTTTCTTTTTTTAATTTTTTTTAAATTATCTTTATTTACTGGATAGAGACAGCCAGAAATCAAGAAGGAAGGGGGTGATAGAGAGGGAGAGAGTCAGAGAGACACCTGCAGCCCTGATTGACCACTCTGCACCCACTGCAGGTGGGGGCCGGGGGCTTGAACCAGGGTCCTTGTGCATTGTAATACGTGCGCTCAACCAGGTAGGCCTCCACTCAGCCCCCTTTCTTTCTTTCTAACCACTATAATTATCACTGGGACTCAACGCCTGCATGATGTATCCACCATTCCTGGCAGATATATATTTTTTCTTTTTTCCTTTTCCTTGATGGGACAGAAAGAAGTTAAGAGGGGAGGGAGATTTAAAGAGGGAAAAGAGAGAGAGAGAGGGAGACCAGCACCACTGCTTCACTGATTGTGAAGCTTCCTCCCTTCAAGTTGGGACTGGAGGCTTGAACCCAGATACTTGTGCATGGTAACATGAGTGCCACTGCCTGGCCCTAAAACCTTTTTTTTTGCTTCACAGAAACTATAGGAGTAAATAGAGACATAAAGTCATCAAGTACTATTCTCTGTGTCTCATACACAAATAGGGCCAGTGAGAAACCTCACCTAGGAGTGAGGTTTGCCATACATGTGATCCAGTTTCAAATCCTGGTCATACCACACTGGGAGGAGGTTTCAATAATGTAGTGTCTCTCCATCTGTCTCTCTGTTTCTCTCTCTCTAACTGAAAATGTCAGCCCAGGGCAGTAAGACCTTGGGGGATAACAAGAACAACAACAACAACAACAACCACAACAACAACATTCTGGAGTTAGCATTTGAACCCAGCTCACACTATCTGTGACTTTCTGTCTGTCCCGACTAGCAGTGGTATTCCTATGAAGGAAGGGAAGGCTTGAAGATATGTGGATATTTGTCATATATATATATATATATATATATATTTTTTTTTTTTTTTTTTTTCTAAAGGTAGACCTCTTCCCTAAATTAAAAAGAAAATATTTTGTTCTGGTATACTTTAAGATGAATAGTACAAAAGAAGATACTTATAAAGTTCTTTCAGTTATATCTTCAATAAAAATGTAATGCTGGCAGTCGGGCAGTAGTGCAGTGGGTTAAGTTCACATGGCACAAAGCACAAGGACCAGCATTAGGATCCTGGTTCGAGCCCCTGTCTCCCCCACCTGCAGGGAACTCGATTCACAAGCACTGAAGCAGGTCTGCAAGTGTCTGTCTTTCTCTCCCCCTTTCTGTCTTCCCCTCCTCTCTCCATTTCTCTTTGTCCTGTCCAACAACAATGACAATAACAATAACTACAACAATAAAACAAGGACAACAAAAGGGAATAAAGAAATATTTCAAAAAAATTTTTTTTAATGTAATGCTATTTTGAGATTGTTACTTGCTTATTTCTTCCTTGATTTATTGATCTAAAATTCCCACCCTCTTACCTCCCTCCCTTTCTATTTTTTTAAATGTTTAATTCTTTTTAATTTTTTAATTATCTTTATTTTTATTTATTGGATAGAGACATCCAGAAATCAAGAGGAAAGAGGCTGGTAGAGAGGAAGAGACCAAGAAACACCTGTAACACTGCTTTAGCACTCACAAAGCTTTTCTCCTGCAGGTGGGGACCAGGGACTTGAACCTGGGTTCTTGTGCATTGTAACACGTGTGTTCAACCAGGTGTGCCACCACTCAGCTCCCACCTTTATTTATTTATTTATTTATTTATTTATTTATTTATTTATTTATTTTTTACCAGAGCACTGCTCTGCTCTGGTTTATGGTGGTGCAGGACAATTGAACCTAGGACTTGAGAGCCTCAGGTATGAGAGTCTATTTGCATAACCATTATGCTATCTACCCTTGCCTCCTCCTTTTCACCCTTCCTTCCTTCCTTCCTTCCTTCCTTCCTTCCTTCTTTTTTTACTTTCTTTCTCCCCTCTCCCTCCCATCACTTTCTTTGCATCATTGCAAGGAATATCCACTCATTAGCTTCAGGAAATCAAATATTTGAAGCCGTCAAATACTCTGGTTTGTTTGTTTTTTGTTTTATCGGGGGCAGGGAGTGGGTAGGAGAAGACCTATTTACATTTTCTAGAACTCTAGCAGTCTACAATTGAAAAATGCATCCTGGCAGGAAGTGCTTTAATTATGAAGATCAACTTTGTGTTTTTCTTGCAGTCAGACCCTGAGAAAAGTCTTTTTAGAGTCAGAATATGACTGGGGAAGAAAATCTGTCTGAGTAGAAACCTGTTGAGTGTTAATGTTATAGATACTTAACAGATTCATAGATTAGGGGGCTGTCCCTAACATGATATCAACATGCCAGTGAGCTGGGGACTGGATTGTTTCACAGACCATTGAAGACAACAGAAAGATGACAGATAACAGTTATTGATGTGGGACAGGAGTCTGGGTGAGGTGACTCTGGTTTGTTGACTCAGCAGGAAACAATGACCCAGTCAGGAGAGAAAGAGCTGCAGATTACCACAGTGGGATGCTCTTTTTTGTGGCCCAGACTTGCTTCATTATGACATCATGATGTTGGATGTTCTCCAGGGTTGCAGGAGATCCAAGATAAGGAATATAAAAAGCTATTCATAGGAGAACTGCTGTCTTCAAAAGAAAAGAGAGCAGCGGATAAAACAATGCCATTGAATGTCTTAGAAACCTGATTTAAAAAGTGTAATCTTCCTCATAGAATGTTCTAAGTAATAATAACAATATGAGACTATTCAAGAAAACGTGAACGAATGACAGGCTTTTAGATACGTAGTTTTTTTTTTTTTTTTGTAGAATCAGACACACACACACACACACACACACACACACACACACACACACACACCAGAGAAAGAGTGAGACTGACCATACCACTCAGGATTCTTTCAGTGTGGTGGGGGCTGGGCTTGAACCTGCATCATGCACATGACAAAGCAGTATACTGTCCAAAGTGAGTTATTTTGTCAGTCCTAGTTCCTTGTTGTTGTTTTTTAAATTTATTTAATTTATTTTATTTTTGAGAGAAATGCATAGAGAGAGGAAGAGAGACACAGAGAGAAACACCAGAGCACTGCTCAGCTCTGGCTTATGGTGGTGGTGGTGGTGGGGGGGGATTGAACCTGGGATTTAGGAGCCTCAGGCATGAGAGCCTGTGTGCATAACCATTATGCTGTCTCCCCCACCCTAGTTCCTTGGTTTTAAGGTTCACTGGACCTGATGAAAATATCTGCAAGTGACCCTGAAAACTAAAACCACTTTCATGTCATAACCTAGAGCTAGAGGGAGAAGGAAATATTGAACTGCAGCCTCAGGTTTCTGTTCAAGAGCTTCCCATTTATCCTCAGATACACTGAGACGTGCAGTCGCAGACCTGTTTGATGGGCTAGGACAAAAAGCTTCCCATTTATCCTCAGATACACTGAGACGTGCAGTCGCAGACCTGTTTGATGGGCTAGGACAAAAAGCTTCCCATTTATCCTCAGATACACTGAGACGTGCAGTCGCAGACCTGTTTGATGGGCTAGGACAAAAAGCTTCCCATTTATCCTCAGATACACTGAGACGTGCAGTCGCAGACCTGTTTGATGGGCTAGGACAAAAAGCTTCCCATTTATCCTCAGATACACTGAGACGTGCAGTCGCAGACCTGTTTGATGGGCTAGGACAAAAAGCTTCCCATTTATCCTCAGATACACTGAGACGTGCAGTCGCAGACCTGTTTGATGGGCTAGGACAAAAAGCTTCCCATTTATCCTCAGATACACTGAGACGTGCAGTCACAGACCTGTTTGATGGGCTAGGACAAAAAGCTTCCCATTTATCCTCAGATACACTGAGACGTGCAGTCGCAGACCTGTTTGATGGGCTAGGACAAAAAGCTTCCCATTTATCCTCAGATACACTGAGACGTGCAGTCGCAGACCTGTTTGATGGGCTAGGACAAAAAGCTTCCCATTTATCCTCAGATACACTGAGACGTGCAGTCGCAGACCTGTTTGATGGGCTAGGACAAAAAGCTTCCCATTTATCCTCAGATACACTTAGACGTGCAGTCGCAGAACTGTTTGATGGGCTAGGACAAAAAGCTTCCCATTTATCCTCAGATACACTTAGATGTGCAGTCGCAGACCTGTTTGATGGGCTAGGACAAAAAGCTTCCCATTTATCCTCAGATACACTTAGACGTGCAGTCGCAGACCTGTTTGATGGGCTAGGACAAAAAGCTTCCCATTTATCCTCAGATACACTTAGACGTGCAGTCGCAGAACTGTTTGATGGGCTAGGACAAAAAGCTTCCCATTTATCCTCAGATACACTTAGACGTGCAGTCGCAGACCTGTTTGATGGGCTAGGACAAAAAGCTTCCCATTTATCCTCAGATACACTTAGACGTGCAGTCGCAGAACTGTTTGATGGGCTAGGACAAAAAGCTTCCCATTTATCCTCAGATACACTTAGATGTGCAGTCGCAGACCTGTTTGATGGGCTAGGACAAAAAGCTTCCCATTTATCCTCAGATACACTTAGACGTGCAGTCGCAGACCTGTTTGATGGGCTAGGACAAAAAGCTTCCCATTTATCCTCAGATACACTTAGACGTGCAGTCGCAGACCTGTTTGATGGGCTAGGACAAAAAGGCTCCTCATGACCCTTTGACTGGAGCCCTCACTACATGCCACACAATAATTGTGTGCTATGAATTAATATTTTAATAAACTCTGCAATTATCCAATAATTATCTGTACTCTGTTGCACTGTTGTGTGTGTGTGTGTATGTGTGTGAGAGAGAGAGAGAGAGAGAAGGAGAGAGAGAGAGAGAGAGAGAGAGAGAGAATAATCTAGTTAGGACTAAGGACTTAAAAATATCAGACTGGAGAGATAGCTCACTGTAGGTTGTTCACCTTCCATGGAAGCACTCAGGGCTCAAGTCCTGGTACCACATGGGAGTGGCACTACTTCTGGGGTAAGTGGTAGAGGGAAGTTCTGGCATTAAGGTGTTGCTCCTTGCTCTGTCTATCTAAGTGGAAAATTGTTGGCCTATGAGTTCATGGTGTGTGTGTGTGTATATATGTATATATGAACACATATGTGTGTATATATAATTTTGTACCCCTCATTTTTTTTCTTGGTGCAGGGGATTAAACCCAGGACTCTCTTTATGCATCACTGTTTTGGAGTTTATCCATTAAAAGAAAAATTCACCCGGAGCTGCAAAGACTAGAAATGACTCTATTTATCCTTTTATTTTTTTTAAATGTTTTTTAAATATTTATTTATTCCCTTTTGTTGCCATTGTAATTATTATTGTTGTTATTGATGTCGTCATTGTTGGATAGGACAGAGAGAAATGAGTTAAGTGACCAGCATAAGGATCCTGGTTCGAGCCCCGGCTCCCCACCTGCAGGGGAGTCACTTCACAAGCAGTGAAGCAGGTCTGCAGGTGTCTATCTTTCTCTCTCCCCTCTCTGTCTTCCCCTCCTCTCTCCATTTCTTTCTGTCCTATCCAACAATGACGACATCAATAATAACAACAATAATAACTACAACAATAAAAACAAGGGCAACAAAAGGGAATAAATAAATAACTTTTTTAAAAGAACAAGAAAATAAGTTTTATAGAACACTATAAAAACAAGAAAAATGACAAAAAAGGAAAATGAAAGTGAGAAAGGAAGCTAGGAACTAGCGCAAGATGAGTGTATTAAATCCATAGTGTTAAGTCCCAGATATTTGTTACAAGGAGGCTACAAATTTGCTGCTAAGCTTACCAGCAAGATGTGGGAATTGTTACTTGATTGCCAATTCACAGGCAAACCAAACAAAACAAGGCAACCAGCCCTGGAAAAGCATAACTACTTATTAATAAGGTCAGAGAGAAAAGTCTTTCTTGTATCCTTCAGCATACTATGATAAACTGGAATCAGAATCACAAACTTTTTTTAAGGCTCCAACTTCATCCAGTCCAAGAACTGAAGTGGAGACTTCTCAAGGTCATACCCCCAGCTTATTTCTATCTTTCCCTACTGGGGTGGGGCTCTGGAAAGGTGTGTTTCCAGGACACATTGGTGAGGTCATCTGTCCAGGGAGGTCAGGATGGCATCATGGTAGCATCTGCAATTTGTGGCAGAAAGGTGGTCTAAAGTAAATTGCTCAATAAACAGGCACCCAAAGGAGGGAACAGGGCAAATGAAACTAGATGTCTTCATATGGGAGGAAGCAGGGAAATCTTTTTTTTTTTATTATTAGTTTTCTTTAAATTTTATTAGCGATTTAATAATGTTTGACAAGATTGTGTGATAAGAAGGTTACAATTCCATACAATTACCACCACCAGAGTTTTGTATCCCATCCTCTCCATTAGAAGTTCCGCTATTCTTTTTCCCTCTGGGAGTATGGACCAAAATTCTTTATGGGGTGCAGAAGGTGGGAGTTCTGACTTCTGTAATTATTCCTCTGCTGGACATGGGCCTTGATAGGTCAGTCCATACCCACAGCCTGTTTCCATCTTTCCCTAGTGGGGTAGAGCTCTGGGGAGGTGGGGCTCCTGGACACACTGGTGAGGTCATCTGCCCAGGGAAGTCAGTCTATAATGGCTTGGAAAGTTCAGGTTTCCTTTGCAACATGTATGTGTGGCTTTCTTTTAACACTTTAAGGTGTTGCTGCTGACTTGTAGCAATTCTTAGCCATCTTGGTGAGCAAGTTCCTTTGAAGGTTAGGAGCCAGTGACATAATCCCACCAACATTAACTTTAACTTGTCTGTCTTCACTCACAATGCTTCTGGAATTCCTCCTGGGGAATTACTGTTTGCATCGATGGTATCTTCTTTAGAACATCATCAAGTTTTCTGATGGAGGAAGGGTGCCAGGGACCATACTCAAGGTCTCATAAAGGAAAGACATGTACATCTCTACCACTAAACTACATCCCTGATTGCTTACACAGTTTCAATTTGAGAAGTTCTCTTTGTCATGGGGATGTGTTTGATATTTAGGAACTGCCAAAATTATCAGGGGCCAGGTCTGATGAATAAAGGCCTGACAGTCCTTCAAACTGGGTCAGATTGTTTTTATTTTTATTTATTCATTTAAAATTCTTATTGCCATCAGGTTTATCACTGAGGCTCACTGTTTGCACAAAAATCCACCATTTCTCATGGCCATGTTTCCCATTTTAATTTTTTTTTTATTTGATAGGATAGAGAGAAATTGAGGAAGGAGTGGAGAGGGAGAAAAAGAGAAAGAGAGATACCTTCATCCTTGCTTCACCTCTTATGAACCTCTTCCCTCTAGGTGGGGAGCTGTGGGGTTTTGAGCAGGTCCTTGTTTATGGTAATCTGTGTATTCAACCGCTGTGCCACCACTCATGCCCCCCCCCTTAATATTGCTTTTAGCTAAGAAAATGTTGGGTCCAAAATGTATTGAAATCTCTCTCTCTCTTTTTTTTTTTTTTGCAAAGCAGGTGTGCAGGAATCTCCCTCTCTCTCCCCTTCTCTGTCCTCCCCTCCTCCCCCCATTTCTCTCTGTCCCATCCAACAATGACGACATCATCAACAACAACAATAATAACCACAACAATGAAACAATAAGGGCAACAAAAGGGAACAAACAAATAAATAAATATTAAAAAAAGAAAGCAGGACAGATTGTTGACTAATTGTGAACTTAAAGAACATTGCAGATGAAGATTTGGGGGTCTCTGTTTTGGAAAAAGCTAGTAGGTCTAATTTTAGGTATATTCTCCTCCTCTTTTTTATGCAGCTTTAGAGAGTAAGAAAAAAAAAAGAAGAGAAAAATGGGGAAGCATAGACTGAATGCCCCCAACTCATGAAATCTTTCTTTCTTTTATTCTTTTAGAAACTTATTTCCTCATTCTATAAAAATATGTTGAGGAGGAAATTTTTATGGGAGATTTGTCTTCTCCCCAAGAATGTGGATGAATTCTATCGAATGGGGAAGAAAATTGTCCCAGCAGGCTATAGACACACCAAGCTTTTTGACTTGTATGGTGGTGAAAAGCTATTTGTTTTATAAGCTTCATGGTAATTTTATTCTCAGTTTCTACTAGTAAAGCAAGAAGTATTTCATATTCAAATGTAAGATAGTCAGTCACTGAAGCAAATTGTTCTTAACCAATTAATTAGTTAAAACTACACTTATATTATCATTATCTTGAGATGTAGAAGGCTCCATGCTTTAATTACCCTGTTACTCATTTATAATGATCTTTCTTTCTCTTTCTTTTTTTTAAGAAATATTTTATTTGTTTATTTATTAATGAGAAAGATAGGAGAGAGAAAGAACCAGACATCACTCTGGTACATGTGCTGCCGGGGATTGAACTCAGGACCTCATGCTTGAGAGTCTAGTGCCTTAGCCACTGCGCCACCTCCCGGACCACTATAATGTTCTTTCTGTTCATTTTAGTTTAAATATTTTCCCCTAGTTTCCATATCAATCTGATAGGATAATAGAGAAAATTAGATGCCCTTTTTGTCAGTACAGATTGTTAATATTTCTGGAGATTTCACAGAGGTATGTGTAGCTTTCTGAATGCTCAAGCTAGGATAATATCTTTCAGTACAAAGTATAACTCTACTCAGTGTTCTTTTATCATGCATCTTGTATTTGACAACAAATATTGTATTTTTCCCCATAGTTCAAGGATTTTAGAAAACATCTTGAAATAAGCCAATAATATTTCCCTTTATACTCTTACCTTCCCCACCCATACACAAATTCTTTCTGAGAAGTTGAGATAAGATGCTGAAACTTAGGGGGTAAATTAATACATTTGCTTAAATATTTCTGATGTTTTCTTGATATTTTCACTAGTTTTCTGTTTATTGACATACCTCCATTCACTCACTTAAAAAAATGTTTTCCCACAAAGCAGAACTTGGACAGGAGTTGGTGTATTGCACCAAAGTAAAAGACTCTGGGCTGGGAGGGTGGGGGGTTCAAGTCCTGTATATGTGATTTTTAAAAAATTATTGTGCTTGAAGTTGAAGGATGCTGGCATTGTCCTGTCACCTGAATCTACATGACCTAGGCTAAGTCCAAGTAGAAAAATCTACATAAAAATAATATTACACTCAACCTTTCAAAACTTGTATTTTGTTGTTCAGTAGCCTGGGTTTTTATCTTTGGTGCTTTTTTTCTTTCTTTCTTTCTTTCTTTCTTTCTTTCTTTCTTTCTTTCTTTCTTTCTTTCTTTCTTTCTTTCTTTCTTTCTATTCCCTTTTGTTGCCCTTGTTGTGTTTTTATTGTTGTTGTAGTTATTATTGTTGTTGTTATTGATGTCGTTGTTAGATATGACAGAGAGAAATGGAGAGAGGAGGGGAAGACAGAGGGGAAGAGAAAGATAGACACCTGCAGACTTCACTGCCTGTGAAGCAACTCCCTGTAAGGCTCTAACCGGGATCCTTACGAGGATCCTTGAGCTTTGCGCCGCGTGCGCTTAACCTGCTGCGCTACCGCCCAACTCCCAGTGCTTCTTTTTTTTACTAGTTTTTTTATGGAAGATGTGAGTAGATTTAGCTATACTGTTGCCTTGAGAGCAGAATCATAAAAAGATCATTTGATGAAAACGTGGATACTATGAATCTAGAAAGATTGATGACAAAAAAGTTCTAGAAACATTGAAAACAAAAAAATTAGTTATTATTTTTTTAATGAGAGAGAAACAGCAGGCTACCATTATGTTACTTATGGCTCATTCACTTGTTTTGATCTTTTTGCTTCTATGTGGTGGAATGTGCTCTAGTGCGGAGCCACCTCCTTGGCCCCTTAACAGGGTTAATTTATACCTCTACATTTAGGTCTTATACAAGTAGAAGATGGAAGAATTAGGCATAGGATTTATTTACGTCAAAAAAAATTATTACATTTATAAGATTCAAATACTCAGAAGTGGTGTAATGATGTTATCTTGAAGTGTAACGCATTTAGATTATCTTAAAAATGAAAGCATCAGGTGCTGGAATCTAAAAAGAGAAGCGCACTTGGCTTACTCAGCTCTGCCTGCAGTGTCAGAGTACACCTGAAACAATGACTTTTTCAACTATGAGTTGTCATCTAAGAGCGAATCTGAAATCTATTTAGTAGACAGGCATCAGGCCCAAACAAAATAAACAAATAAAATGCCCCCCCCCACACACACACTATAGAGTAGAATAGAATATAGCTTAATTGAAGAGTAGATGAGTTTATGGCAACTACTAGGGATAAATACTGTGTTATGAAAGGTCTGCTTCAGTTATATACTTGTATATGCATACTAATGATATATAAAATGATTCCTTTTTTTGTGGATCATAATCAACAGAGGGCCAGAGCCAATACTGTAGAGAATGGTATTCAGGTGGTAAAGGAGATGAACATCTGGTTACTTAAACTGTTGCCACAATCAGGAATGTTCAACTTGGATGAGAGAAGATTAAAGGACAGCAGCAGAGCTCTTAGATAACAGTTCAAAGACTGTCATGAAGAGACGAGAATAGTTTTGTTCACTGTTGTTTCAGGCAATGGAATTTCAAGGGAGGAAGTTTTTAGATCACCTTCCAGATAAACTGTCTTGACAATCAGAAGTGTCCATTCATGAAACTGAAAAAGTAACACTCTAGGAGTATATAAGTACAAGATAGTGTACTGTCTGTCAGGGTTACTGTGACAAAGATTCCTATATTGCATCAGAGGTTGAATTACAGATCCTTGAATATCCCTTTCAACTCAAACATTTGACCATTCTGTTTCCCCCATGGATGAATTATGTGCTTTAGATCAGGTAATTAATTCAACAGGCACTTGAAACAAGTGGTTGTTACATGTATCTACTGTATCATGTGTCAAAACATACAGTTTTTAGTAATGACATTTAAAAAATCTATTTATTTATTTATTCCCTTTTGTTTCCCTTTTTTGTTGTAATTATTATTGTTGTTATTAATATTGTCATTGTTAGACAGGACAGAAAGAAATGGAGAGAGACAGGGAAGACAGAGAGGGGGAGAGAAAGACAGACACCTGCAGACCTGCTTCACCACCTGTGAAGTGACTCCCTTGCAGGTGGGGAACTAATCAGGGGGGTCCTTACATTGGTCCTTGCACTTTGCGCCACCTGTGCTTAACCCGCTGCACTACCACTCAACTCCCTAATGACATTTTTTTTTACAGATGAGACTACAAAGGTCCTTTGGATAATTAGTTAGAAATGAGAACACGATCCAGGTCTCCTGATTACTAGATTTTCCATTTACTCTCAACCCTGAACATCAGCACTAATATTCAATAGATTGTGTCTACCTCTACTGGATTCATTTTATTTTAAATAAATATTTTATTTATTTTTTATTTTATCTTGTAGAGATAGAACTTGAAAGGGAAGGGGGAGATAGAGAGGGAGAAAGAGTGACACCTACAGCACTACTTCACCACTTGTGAAGCTTTCCCTCTGCAGGTGGGGACCAGAGGCTTGAACCTGGGTCCTTGTGCATTGTAATGTGTGTTTAATCACCTGAGCTACCACCCAGTCCCCCTCTGCTGGATTCTAACCTCAGCATCTGTTCTCTTCTTATTTGTGAAAAACTATCAGTTTTAACTGGCTCTATGACCATTTTCTTCTCTCTCTCTCTTTTTTTTTTTATCTCTGATTTTTTTTCTTAGTGATTTAATAATGACTGACACGATTGTGGGATAAGAGGGGAACAATTCCATACAATTCCCACCACCAGAGTTCCATTCCCACCCCCTCAGTTAGAAGCTTTCCTATTCTTTTTTTATTATAATTTTAAAATTTTTGACCATTTGTTTTATACCCCTTAGTTTCCAAACTCTTTTGTGAGTAGTTGAAATTTATATGTCCAAGTAAAATAAATGGCAGGCAAACCCCTGTAAACTTGACAAAATGTAGCTGTTTTGTGCTGTTACATTCTGTCCTTTCTCCCTTCTCTCTTTCTACTTCCATGTTGGTGGGTCTCAGGCATTCATTTTAAACTATGAGGTAAACACTATGCTGAGGATGGCAAAGCTTGACTTCCTGAGACCATGTAGCTTCTATACCAGACATAGAGAGGTGCTTTTATAGAATGAGAAACAAACTCCTTCTTCTTTATTTAGTCCAATATAATTTAATACAGAATTTTGTTAACTTCAGATCAAATCCTTTGTAAGGAATTTTGTTGTTGCTGTTGTTTTTGAATGCTTTAAATTAACACAGGGACATATCATAAAACCACAATAATGAAACATTTATGGAAAACAAAAGTTTTGAGATTAAGCGGTTATGACTGGAATCTTTCACTTCCTATCTAGTATACTCTCCCCTTTTTGTCTTTTAAAATATTTATTTAATTTTCCCCTTGTTGTTGCCCTTGTTGTTATTATTATTGTTGTTGTTATTGATGTTGTTGTTGGATAGGACAGAGAGAAATGGAGAGAGGAAAGGAAGACAGAGAGGGGGAGAGAAAGACACCTGTAGACCTGTTTCACTGCCTGTGAATCGACTCCCCTGCAGGCGGGGAGCTGGGGGCTTGAACCAGGATCCTTATGCCTGTCCTTGTGCTTTGCACCACATGCATTTAACCTGTTCTGCTACCGCCCGACTCCCCCTATTTAAGTTGAGAGAGGTAAGGTATATATTTCAGGATGGCTTTTCCACACCTCTTCAAACATAAATTGTCATACTAAGCCTACCACCAAAGTCCCTATATCCTCCCACCACTGTCCATTTGACTGCTTCTACCCTTTGTGCTCTGTAAAACCTCCTCATTTTTATTAATTCTTTAAAAAAATTAATTAAATAATTAATTAATTTAAAAAAGGAGACATTAACAAAACCATAGGATAAGAGGGGTGCAACTCCACACAGTTCCCACCACCAGATCTCTATATCCCATCCCCTCTCCTGATAGTTTTCCCATTCTTTATCCCTCTGGGAGTATAGACCCAAGGTCATTGTGGGTTGCAGAAGGTAGAAGGTCTGGCTTCTGTAATTGTTTCCCCGCTGAACATGGGCGTTGACTGGTCGATCCATACTCCCAGTCTGCCTCTCTCTTTCCCTAGTAGGGTGGGGCTCTGGGGAACCAGAGCTCCAAGACATTGTTGGGGTCGTCTGTCCAGGGAAGTCTGGTCGACATCATGTTGGCATCTGGAACCTGGTGGCTGAAAAGAGAGTTAACATACAAAACCAAACAAATTGTTCAACAATTATGGACCTAAAGGCTGGACTAGTGCAGATGAAGTGTTGGGGGGTACTCACTGCAGACTATTGTGTACTTCTGCTTTCAGGTATATATTTTGCCCTAGTTTATGGATACGTGTGAACATATGCTCTATCTCAGGGGACCTGGTCTATATCTAGGTTTTGGGACTTTGTTAGGAAGTGAACCACCTGGAATGGAATCAGAGGATGCTATGAAAGGAAAGGTCTCATCCGAGTAATGAAGCTGAAGGGTTGTCATTCCACACCTGAAGTCTCTGGACACAGTCTGAAGTGAAGCATGCTGAGGTGGCACTTGTTGCGTTGATTAGGTTGGGATCGGTGGATGCAATATTATTTGATATGAATTGAAAGAAGCATGCAGGAAAGTGCTTCCCACACTAAGTTTCCAGGACTGGGGGAAATATAGGCTCTATAGTGAATATGTGAGGTTCCTGCTGTCTTAGGGTTCAAGAAGACAATGGATAGTTATTATTATCATCACATTTGGTAATTGGGTTAACTTTAAAAAGTCCCTTTGTTAGGATTTGCTGTGTAATACCCAACATCTTACATATAGCTGTGCCACCGGTTGCTTCTGTTCTCCCTGGTCTAGGCTTTTGAGAGAGTCAACATATTAAAGACTCAGTCTATGTATTAAAAAGACTGAGTCTGTTGTAAAGCCTTCTCTTAACCTCAGTTCTCTGTGCCACCTGAACAAGTCCAATCTGACAGTACTTTGGTTTCATCAGCTTTCCATGGGGAAACAGTATTTGCATATTGACTTGACTGAAATGAAGTTCACCCCCATTTTCATGAATATGGGAATAGAATGATCTTGAGGCTTAATGACTCAGTTATCTTTATTTGTTTAGTATCTTTGGAACCTCACAGATGAGCAATTTCACAGTTCTCTAACATCTTTTTTTTTTTTTTTTTTCCTTAAACCAGAGCACTGCTCAGCTCTGGCTTATGGTGGTGTGACAGACTAAACCTGGGACACTGGAGTCTCAGGCATGAGAATCTCTTTGCATAACCCCCACCTACTCTCTATATTAACTTTACATAGAGAAAGAGAGAGAGAGAGAGCAATATAAACAGAGTGGAAGTGACACCACCTTATCAGAGCTTCTGGAGCCTGTAGCACTCCCCACATGTGCACAGCAAGACAGTCTCCCTGCTAGGTAAGCTCTCCAGCCACATAATGCAGGTATTTCAGTACAATACTGAAATGGAATAGAAATAAATAAATTGGGACTAGTATACAGATACTCACTGAAAATCCACGTAGGTCTAATCTGCACCACATCATCACAAGCACCAAATCTTGTCTAGACAAGGTGCTTCTAAAATTCACAAGCTTGCAAAGTTTCACTTACTGGAGTTTGCTGACAGAAAGGTATTTCTCTCTTGTTCCTTCAACTAGCTGCATTCATTACTCATGCCCATCCTTCCCCTCCCTGGTGGCTCCACCCAACATGATCACCAAATAAGGTGATCCTGCTAGAAAGTTTTCCTCCTATTTACTGGAATTGTCTGGTAACAAAAGTCAGGAGGACTTTTCAAGAAATAGTACTTTCTATTTCCTGTTTTACTCTATTCACCCATAAGCCTATTAAAAATAGTGGTTCTCAGACTTGCATAGCGAAAACATTTGGGGAAATTTTTTAAAAAAATGCTGCTGTCTCATTTATTAGTCTAGACACTGAGATTTTTAAATTCCCCAGGTGACTATGGCATGCACATACTTGAGGGGTTATTGAGAAATTTGTGTTCTCCCTTGTTTCCAGAAGCCAGAACTGATGGCAAAATTATCTGTTCCCTCACTGAACACACCCAGAGCCAAGTGCTTTACCTCATTATGTATTTCCCCCAAAAACTGTGTGTCCAGCATAGTGATAATCTTTACTATTGGTCTAGCACACACACACAAAAAACCCGTTTATTGAGTACCATTGTTGTTTTAGGTATCACTATGATTACATAGATGAGTAAGACACAACTCATGTCCTTGAAAACTTAATGAAAGTTATATGAAATGATTCATCATCACCATAATATAATGCAAACATTTGGTGAGAGAGTATAAATCACTAACCAAGAACAGAGGAGGGAAAGCCAAGAATGGATGGGAGAGTGTGAAGAAAGGAATTATAATGGGCTCAAACTATTCTAGTAGCATCAGCTTCCAGTCTCTGAGAATTGATAGCCTACATTGTCAGCAATTTTGTGAGCCAATTGATGTCAAGTTGGTAGCTTGAAAATCAAGTACTATGAAGACTGTTAAACTCTATAGACCAGTGTCCTCCCTGTTTGGAGAGCTGGTTGTTAAGTATACCAGTACACATGGATGAATTGTAAAAAAATGAATAGAATTTCACTCTGCCTGGTGATGACAGAAGCGGGATCTGCCTGCAGCAAGAAAAGTATGATCCAGGTCGAAGGACTAGGAGAAAATTCAAGCTTGCTCTAGCATGAAAGAATAAGTAGTTTAGTTTGCCTGCAGCAAGATACAAGCAGCCAAATAACAAGAGTTACAATTAAAAAGCTGAGGGAACAGTATGTGCATTAAGTCTGAAGTTCAATGTCAAATGTCTGATAGAGTCAGACATATGGAGGGTGTTCAAAGAAAGTTAATTGCTGGAGGCCTGGCATTAGCACAGCGCGTTAAGCGGGTTAAGGATCCCAGTTAGAGCCTCGCCCTCCCCCCCGCACCCCCCACTCCTCCCTCCCTGCTTCCCACCTACAGGGGGCTCACTTCACAGGTGGTGAAGCAGGTCTGCAGGTGTCTTTCTCTCCCCCTCCCTGACTTCCCCTCCTCTCTCCATTTCTCTGTCCTATCCAACAACGACAACAACAATAAACAACAAGGGCAACAAAGAGAAAAAATAGCCTCTAGGAGCAGTGAATTCGTAGTGCGGGAGCCCAGCAACAACCATGGAGGGAAAAAAAGAAAAGAAAAAAGAAAGTTAATTCCTCTTTCCCCTCTTTGTTTTCTTCCTTTCTTCCTTCCTACCTTCCTACCTTCCTTCCTTTCTACCTTCCTTCCTTCCACCTCCAGGGTTATTGTCTGCACTACGAATCCACTGCTCCTGGAAGCCATTTTTTATATTTTGTTGCCCTTGTTACTGTTGTTGTTACTGTTATTGTTGGATAGGACAGAGAGAAATTGAGAGAGGAGGAAAGAAAAAGAGGGGGTGAGAAAGATAGACACCTACAGACCTGCTTCACCGTTTGTGAAGCAACCCCTGCCTGCAGGTGGGGAGCTGGGGACTGAAACCGGGATCCTTACTCCAGTTGCTGGCTTCATGCCATTTGTGCTTAACCCAGTGTGCTACTGCCTGGCCCCTTCCCCTCTTTCTTTTCTTTTCTTTTTTATTATTTATTATTTTTTTATTTATAAAAAGGAAACATTGACAAAATCATAGTATAAGAGGGGTACAACAGCACACAATTCCTACCACCAGATCTCCGTATCTTATCCCCTGCCCTGATAGCTTTCCTATTCTTTAACCTTCTGGAAGTATGGACCCAAGGTCATTGTGGGATGCAGGAGGTGGAAGGTCTGGCTTCTGTAATTGCTTCCCCACTGGACATGGACATGGGCATTGATTGGTCGATCCATGCTCCCAGAATGTCTTTCTCTTTCCCTAGTAGGGTGGGGCTCTGGGGAAGTGGAGCTCCAGGACACATTGGTAGGGTTGTCTGTCCAGGGAAGTCTGGTCAGCATCATGCTAGCATCTGGAACCTGATGGCTGAAAAGAGAGTTAACATACAAAGCCAAACAAACTATTGAACAATCATGAACCTAAAGGCTGAAATAGTGCAGATGAAATGTTGGGGGAATCTTCTATTTTGTAGATAGCTAGTAGGCATATTTCAGTTATATTCCAAAGGGCCTGTGGCTACACTATTTTTTTTTTCCCCCTGAGCCTGAAATCTGATATGCAGGTGGATCCAAGTTATTGTCTGGGAAGGTGATGTCATGGCTGGAAAAGGAACAGAAAGCTGGATCAGGGAAGAGAGTAGCTCCCTAATATGGGAAAGGGGTATAAATAGTGTTGACTGTACCCCTCTTTGTTTCCTATAGAAAGTTTAAACTCTTGACATCTAAGACTTTCTGCACAAACTCTTGCGAGATAGGTTATCATAAAAAAATGTAGATGATGAAACTGAGGATTAGATAAAAAAAAAAATCAGTCCAAGAGCAATTAATTACTGGGCTTTATGATAGTACAATGACCCTAAAATGGTGACTGGACCATCTGGAGAGATAGGAAAATAGAAGAAATTTTTTATTTAGTGCTTAACATTGATTTGCAAAATTATAAGATAGCAGGGATACAATTCCACACTTTTCCTACCACTAAAGTTCTCCATCCCCATTCCCTTCATGGAAAATTGCAGTAGTTCTCTCAAAGTCACAGATATGGATTGATTATATATATATATACTTTTTTTCCCTATGTTCCTGCCTTCTTTTCCTTTCTAAGTCACACCTATACCTACTATTATTTCAGAATGCCCTTCCATTATTTATTAATTTTTTTTTAAACTCTTCTCTCTCTGGGTCTTGATAGAATTAGAGCTTAGAGCCTTCTGGTCATCTTCTCCTAGCATTTTTCCCTTTTGAAAGTATGGGCCAAAATTCATTTTGGAGTGCAGAAAGTAAGAGTTCTGGCTTCTGTAATTGCTTCTCGGCTGGACATGGGCATTGGGAGGTCAATCCATACACTAGTCTGTTCCTATCTTTCCCTAGTGGGGTAGAGCTCTGGAGAGGTGTGGTTCTGAGACACACTGGTAATGTCATCTTCCCAGGGAAGTCAGGATGGAATCCTACTAGCATCTGCAACTTGGTGGCTGAATGGCAGTAAGATAGAAAGCAGGACAAAATGTTTAATAAAAAGGAACTAAAAAGTAGGAATAGAACAGATAAGAATAGAGAACCTTAGAGTAGAAAGAAGCTAGGAAGTCTATTTTAGGTATGTTCCAAAGCACCCATGACTTTAGTAACTTTTGCTTGAGCTTGATAGTTAACATGTAGGTGGACTAAAAATACTGTCTGGGAAGTACTGTCAGTGTTGAGAATAGGGCTAGAAAGTTGAATTAGGGCAGAGAGTAGCTCCCAAACTTAAAGAAAATATATACTATATAAATACAATGAACTGTTTACCCCATCCATCTGACCCAGGGCCCATATATATTCAGATTTAGCACAGGAGCCTGTGTAACCCCTGAGTCCCTGTCAGTCTGAGCTTGCTGCCATGTCATCTGTGAACATTCTAGGCTGCACTTATTTCAGGACCAGTTTTCCTTAAGTGACAGAATAGGATGACCTAGCCTACCTTTGTGTTGTGTAACATAATTGGCTGGAGATGGTGTCAGCCTGAAGGAACTTGCAAGTAGCCGGAAGTCCAGCCTTCTTTGCCTGAGTGCCTGCAGTGACTGGATGCTGGGGGAGGAGGCAGTGCAAGGAAAGACTGGCGTGGCTTTTGAGATTCCCGACGGGATGATGGCGCGGAGGATGGCTCCATTCCTGGGACTTGGACACAGGGAAATTTTAACCTTGCTAGTTACCTTTCTCATGACCTGGCTGACTCTTACCCCTGATTTCCTGGCGCTTTCTGTGGAACACGGTGACCCCACTTAAGGCTTCCCAGGACCCTCGAGACTAGCAGCTGAATGCAACAATGAAAACTGTTGCTGAACTCCTGGTAACTGACTCACCTACTTTCTGGACTAGCATGTTCTCAATCCCAGCTGATAATCGCTTATTTTACAGTACCTAGATATTTGTCCTTTACCCTGCATCACCCTTATAAACCTTGAATTGTTTAAACCCATTCCCAGCCACTCTGGAGTCAATCCTTTTACGCGCTGCAGCAAAAGCCCCTTTTAAGTTCTACATGCCTTTGGAAAGTGGGGTAGCCCCTACCATTGCTAGTTTACAGTGAGGATAGGTCCTGAAGAAGCCCACAGAGGGTTTGTGATAATGTTCCTGATGGAAATGGCCAGTGATGGTGCAGAGAGGGATCCATCAGAGGTCTAGGCTCATCATATCTATGGAGGAAACCGAGGACACCCTGTCTGGGGCCCCAGGTGATAGATAGGGTGACCCAGTAGTAACCCAAAAGGCCAGGTTTCAGTGAGGCAATCTCTTGCTCTTTTCTAGATTTTATAGTCTTTTCTTTACCTGATGAGCTTAGACTTTCTCCCAATTGTTAAAGCATTGAGGGTCACTTATATGTAAACTGGTATTAGGTTTATGGGGTCAGGCCTCAAGTTAGGGAGGAAATACACCTAGGATTTTTGTGTGGTCTAAGTTAACCTTAATATTTACTGCATTTATTTGCTTGATGAGTCTAATAAGAGTTATCATAGGGTCAATAATTGTCTTTCAGTTGGTAAATATATATATATATATATATATATATATATATATATATATATATATATATTCTTTTTTTTTTTTTTTTTACCAGTGTATCTCCTGGTCAGTTGTATACAGTTTCTTCTAAAGATTATCAGGAGTGACAGTAATGCTGATGCTGTCAGAAGAGATTAGGAGATATATTTTATTTTCTTTTGTTAGTTGAGTAGATAGAGTGATTGAGGGAAGTGAAGTAGGAGGTAGGAGAGGAGGGTGTCTAGGTCTAAGTAGTAAATAAAATATTTGATTACACAATTTATGGTACCTTCTTTTTTAATATTTATTTTCTTTTGTTGCCCTTGTTTTATTGTTGTAGTTATTATTGTTGTTGTCATTGTTGGATAGGACAGAGAGAAATGGAGAGAGGAGGGAAAGACAGAGAGGGAAAAGATAGACACCTACAGACCTGCTTTCCCACTTGTGAAGTGACTCCCCTGCAGGTGGGGAACCAGAGCTCAAATCAGCCGGTCCTTGTGCTTTGCGCCACGTGCGCTTAACCTGCTGCGCTACCGCCTGACTCCCTATGGTGCCTTCTCTAGGCCTTTCTACTAGATTCCCAGGCTTTTTAGGTCTTAGTCTAATCACAGTGGACTATTAAGCTCTTTTACTTTGGGGTATCTAATTGCCCCTAACATATATATACATACATACATACATACATACATACATACGCACCTGGTACCTAGGCCCTAGCCTATATCTAGAACCCGTAACTTTGTTAGAGTGTGCCATCTGAAATAGAAGTAGGTAGACCTATGTGTTAGGAAAGGTCTCACCAGATTATTGGAGTTAGAAGGTTGACATCTCTGGATACAAACCAAAGCGAAGAGGCAGTGGCAGCATAATTTGGCATGGTGGCACTGATTACATTGACTTAGTTGAGGTCAGCAGAGGCAGTATAATAAGGTAAGGTATAGTAATTAAAAATAAACCATTTCTGCATGCTTTGTCTGGGGTTTAACTAATGGAAAGTTTATTACATTGCAGGTTATTTAGATACATAAAAAACATGGCAGCGAAATAGGCATGTGGTGGAGAGCCAAGAGTCATAAGTTTAGTTACCAGTGTCCGGATACACATGCTCAGGTCTCCAGTGTAGTAGCGACATGGTACGGGTTCAGGGGAGAAGGCAAACAGCAGACAGAGCAGCAGGAACAGAGAACCCAATTTCCACCAGACACTAATTTGAATAACTTCCTATACACCCACAGTCCCTTGTGGGTTTGCATAAATCTGTCTCATGCTCATCAAGCTGATGTCAGTCATATGCTAATTACATTTATGTCCCAACATTAAGGGACTGAAAGGAGAGGCATCAAGAAATACAAGTGCACAAGGACCAGCTCAAGAATCCCGGTTAAAGCCCCCAGCTCCCCACCTGCAGGGGAGTCGTTTCACAGGCGGTGAAGCAGGTTTGCAGGTGTCTGTCTTTCTCTCCCCATCTCTGTCTTCCCCTCCTCTCTCCATTTCTCTCTGTCCTATCTAACAACAACGACATCAATAACGATGTAAAACAACAAGGGCAACAAAAGGGAAAGTAAATTAAAAAAAAAAAAGAAATACAAACAAGCAAAAAAAAAAAAGTCTCAGAGGTTCTAAGAAATACAAATTTTAAAGAGAATGGGTGGGACTGGGTGGTAGTGCACCTGCTAAATTATACATGTTACAATGCTTAAGGACCTGGGTTCAAACCCCTGGTCCCCACCTATAGGGGGAAATTTTCACAAGTGGTGAAGCAGTGCTGCAGATGTCTCCCTTTCTTCTCCCCCCTTCTTCTCAATTCCTCTCTGTATCTAATAAATAAATAAAATAAGAGAATGGGGAGGGTTCCTTGCAGCCTTACAATTTAAAAAGGCAACAGATAGGTATTATATCCAAGCTACTTCGTAACTTGTTATTCTTTGAAAATCTTACAGATTTATCATATTTGATCTCACCATGCTTTATGTCATTTAGTGCTATCTACTAATACCTATACTTAGATACTGACAGGACCAGATGTTTCTGATCTGTCTGGTCTAAGGTTGTAGGTAACTTAGTATTAAAAAGAAGTCCTGGAGCCCCGCCTTCCCAGATCCCTGTCCCACTAAGGAAAGAGAATATGGATTGACTTGCCAACACTCAGGTTCAACGGGGAAGCAATTACAGAAGGCAGACCTCCCCCCTTCTGTACCCCATTATGTTCCTGGGTCCATACTCCCACAGGGATAAAGAATAGGGAAGCTATCAAGGGAGGGGGATGGGATACAGAGTTATAGGGGTGGGAATTATGTGGAATTGTACCCCTCTTATCCTATAGTCTTGTCAGTATTTCCATTTTGTAAATAAAAGTTATTTAAACAATTTATGCCCAGTGTCAGGATTCCATTAGTTTATAAATTTGACACATTTAAAAAAAAAGAACCAAGCACATTCTTTTCTTTCTAAAAAAAAAAAATTTGAAGCATTAAATGCTTAGACTAAAACAATATATACTCAGAACTAAAATGTAGACAGTTAAGAAATTTGAAACTTATCATCTATTTTTCCTGACATATTGAATTAATAGTGATTTATAAGATTATAAGTTAATAGGAGTAGAGTTTCACACCATTCCCACCACCAAAGGTCTGTGTAGCAACTTCCACCCTCCTGTGGTGAACCTAAAACCCTCCCCTCCCTTCAGAATCTTTACCTGTGTTGCAGTACTCCAAACCCAGTCCATGTCTTGCTTTGTATTTCCCTGTTTATTCTTACTTCTTAACTTCTGTCTATGCATGAAATCACCCCATATCCATTCTTCTCTTTCTGGCTTATCTCACTTAACATGATTCCTTCAAGCTCCATCTAAGATGAGGTGAAGAAGGTGGATTCATTATTCTTAATAGCTAAGTAGTATTCCATCGTGTATATGTGCCACAACTTTCTCATCTGTTGTTAGACATTGAAACTGGAAGAATTAACTAAGTCCAAGTGCTGTTTTTGCACACTCATGGTAATACCTGACAGCAAAGGTGGAATTTGAGGAAGAAACAGTGGCTAGAGAGCTGTCGAACACAACCCTGCCCTTGATTACTTACAGCCACTGGGCCTGAAAGACTCTGGTTTCTCCTTCTCATCCCTCTGTTGGAGGCCAGGAAGTTCTTTGCTTCTAGCAGGCACCATCCTTAGCATCATGGATCAGGTATAGATCACAAGAAGTACTTTTAAGGACCATGCAGAATCCACATGGAGGTTCAGGCTAGTCCTTGGAAGATGAGGTGCTTCCTGGCCATCTCTAGCACCACCAGCTGCAATGTTCAGCAGTGCCTTCAGTGCTCAAAGTGGAGGAACTGAATCTACTTGGTTTTCTTTTCTTTTCTCTTTACTTTCTTTTTTCTTTTTCTTTTATTTATTTTTTTTTTGGTAGGAATCTACATTTATAAGAAACCATTATTTTGGCTCACAGAGATGAGGGTATTACTTTGTGACTTGGGGAAAATTACTTTGTATTTCTTTTTTCTTTTTTTTTATTTATAAAAAGGAAACATTAACAAAACCATAAGGATAAGAGGGGTACAACTCCACACAATTCCCACCACCAGAACTCCGTATCCCATCTCCTCCCCTGATAGCTTTCCTGTTCTTTAACACTCTGGGAATATGGACCCAAGGTCATTGTGGGATGCAGAAGGTGGAAGGTCTGGCTTCTTTATCCCTCTGGGAGTATGGACCCAAGGTCATTGTGGGATGCAGAAGGTGGAAGGTCTGGCTTCTGTAATTGCTTCCCCGCTGAACATGGGTTTTGACAGGTCGATCCATACTCCTCCCAGCCTGCCTCTCTCTTTCCCTAGTGGGGTGGGGCTCTGGGGAAGCAGAGCTTCAGGACACACTGGTGGGGTCTCTTTTCTTCCTTCCTTCCTTCCTTCCTTCCTTCCTTTCTTTCTCTCTTTCCTTCCTTCCTTCCTTCCTTCCTTCCTTCCTTCCTTCCTTCCTTCCTTCCTTTATTTATTTCTCCTTTTATGCTTTTAGGGTAATCACTGGGGCTCAGTGCAGGCACTATGAATCCTTTGCTCCTGAAGACCATTTTTTCCATTTTATTTGACACTGCACAGAGAAATTGAGAGGGGAGGGAAACATAGAAAGGGAAGATCCCACCAGGCATGGTGGCGCACCTGTAGTCCTAACTACTTGGGAGGCTGAGGCTGGAGAACAGCTAGAGCCCAGGAGTTCTGGGCTGCAGTGCGCTATGCCAATCAGGTGTCCGCACTAAGTTCGGCATCAATATGGTGACCTCCCTGCAGAAAGGGAAGCTTCCCAGCTTCAGGTGGGGGGCTGGAGACTCGAATCCTGATTCTTGGGCAGTTCCTTGTGCTTAGTACTATGTGTGCTTAACTGGGTGCACCACCACCTGGCCCCGATTTTCTTTTCTTTTTTTCTGCCTTCTTCCTCTTCTTCTTCCTCCTCCTCTTCTTCATCTTTTCCTTTTCCCACTTTCTTTCCCCCTCTCTCTCCCCACAGAGAAGGAGGAAAACCTTTGGTCCAGGGAATGAAGGGGATTTCCTGAATCTATTCCAATTTGGGTCAAACCACCAGATGAGAACATGCTGAAAAGCAAGACCACACACCCTACCTCTCCCTGAAATTGCACTGAGGCAGATGGTTCACTTGTGAAGAGTGAATTTTAAGGAAGAGGTTATAAGGTTAGAATAGTTTGCTGTAGAAAGAGATGTTCTGTACTCCTCAAATATATATCATGATATCCGTCAATAACTTCTCAACAAAAATAGTAAAATTAAAAACAACAAAGGGAGAAAGAAATCAACTACCATTCTGTCTATGCTCATAAGAGACAGAAATCCCAACCCAAGTATTCTCCCACTACCCTCCTGAAGGCCAAAGACTAGCCAGGTGAGGAAAGTCTTAATTTCTGAAATCTTACATGCACATTTTGTAGAATATCTTTGAATCCTAGACTACATTATAACATTTCTGGGTACAGATTGTTCCAATTAAACTCTTAAATGTCAAAAAAATTCTTAAAATAAAACTCCTTAAAATAAACCAAATCAGCCCTTCTGGATTCCAGCCAACATAAATCAAACTACCTAACCAGATGGGAACTCTGTAAATGAAAGGTAATAGCAGTTGCTGCAGTTAAGGTTGGATAAGAAAAGCAAAAGGCATCAGCTAGGTCATTTTTTTTTCTTTTTTCAAATCATTTCCCCAAACACAGGGAAACATTCTAATAAATGAACTGTGTTTCCTGTAGCACCTGTTCCCAGAAACCCTAAAATATGCCTGTGATGTCTAAAAAAAAAAAGTCATGGTCTAGTTATCAAAACAACTAAATTTAGAGTGAGAAAATAATGCAGCAATTACTGGAATAGTCTGGAGGGGAGTGGGTGGACATATTATTCCATGGTTTCCATCTACCTGTGTGAGGGCATAGACCCTGCACTGAGTTTGGGTTTTTGTCCTGGACTAATGGGATTCCATTTAGAAAGGAAGGTCAATGAGGTTTATAGTTAATGATATTTATATACTTTTTCCATATCTGGGAGCTATTACTCTATGCCTTGATCCAGCTTTCTAGTCCTATTTTCAATTCTGATACCATCTTCCCAGACAATACTTTTAGCCCACCTGCATATTAGCTATTGGGCTCAGGCAAAAATTAGTAGTCATGGGCCCCTTGGAATACACTTAAAATAGACCTCTTAGTTTCTTCCTAATTTCATCTGCTATTTTCTTTTTTTTTAATTATTATTATTTTATTTTATTTATTTTATTATTTATATTATTTTATTTTATTATTATTATTATTTTATTAATTAACAAAACCATAGGGTAGGAGGGGTACAACTTCACACAATTCCCACCACCCAATCTCCATATCCCACCCCCTCCCCTGATAGCTTTCCCATTCTCTATCCCTCTGGGAGCATGGACCCAGGGTCATTGTGGGTTGCAGAAGGTAGAAGGTCTGGCTTCTGTAATTACTTCCTCGCTGAACATGGGCGTTGACTGGTCGGTCCATACTCCCAGTCTGCCTCTCTCTTTCCCTAGTAAGGTGGGTCTCTGGGGAAGCTGAGCTCCAGGACATATTGGCGGGGTCTTCAATCCAGGGAAGCCTGGCCAGTATCCTGATGGCATCTGGAACCTGGTGACTGAAAAGAGAGTTAACATATGAAGCCAAACAAACTGTTGACCAATCATCTGTTATTTTCTTACCTTTAGGTTACTGATTATTAGGCTTTTTTTTTTTTTTTTTTGCTTTATGTCTTAATGCTTTTCATCCACCAAGTTTCATATACTAAAGTGATGCCTATCTGACTTCCCTGGGCAGATGACCTACCTAACCAATGTGTCCTGGAACCCCACCTCCCCAGAGCACTACCCTACTAGGGAAAGATAGAAACAGGCTGGGGGTATGGATTAACCTGTCAATGCCCATGTTCAGGAGAAGCTATTTACAGAAGCCAGACCTCCCACCTTCTGCACCCCACCCCATAAAGAATTTTGGTCCATACTTTCAGAGGGATAAAGAGTAGGGAAGCTTCCAATGGAGAGGATAGGATACAAAATTCTGGTGGTGGGAATTGTACCCCTCTTATCCCACAATTTTGTTAATCATTATTAAATTACTAACAAAAAAATAAAAGGAAAAATAAAGTGTTTTCTAACAAACAAGGAGGAAAGTGAAATTGTTCTTTGTCTTTCTCCCCAGTTGGATAGACACCTTGGAATCTGTCACCACCACTGTGGGAATTACAGAGCAGAAAGGGCCCAGGTCAAGGGCAGATGCAGACAAGAACAGAACCACATGTCATAGCCCGGGCTATGGACTATCAACACACAGGACTCTGAGCTTGTTTAGGGTGGAGTCAACAGGCAGCCTGAGATGCCAAGTGGGAGCAGAGGGGCTTCATGGGCAATCCTGGGGCTAGGTCAGTGGTAAAAAGCCAGTCTGGGAGTGGTAAAAAGCCAGTCTTTGTCTGACTCACAACTGTTCATCCTTTCCCCCTTGCAGCATTTTCTCAATGCAGCCTCCAATCCAGAGTCAAGTTGCCTCTTAGACACTTGCTTATTGCCCTGCGATTCTCTTGCTTATCCTTTTATAAGTGAAGTGATTATACTGTGACTTGTTTTGCTATATCTGCCTGCCCCACCCAAGCACTTCCTGAATTTGACATGTGTCTATCTTCTTTTATAGCTGCATTTCCAGTGCTCAACATACATCGGCCTTCAGAACAGTTTATTGAGAGGGAGGGAAGATGAATAAAGAATACAAAGGAGAAAGGGGGACAAGAAGGGCAGGGTTAGGAAAGGAAAAAAATATCCAAGGGAGGTGCAGAGGAACTTCATCCTGGGGTGGGGGAGAAGGTATAATGGTTATGCAAACACACTCTCATCCCTGAGGCTCTAAGGTTCTAGGCTCAATCCCCACCACCACCATAAGCTTATGCTGTGTTCTGGTGAAAACAACAACAAAAACTTCGTCCTGTACCAGAAACCCCTTTACCAAACTTGCAGATGTAAGGGGCACAGCTGGTCTAAAGGCCTGACACCCCTCATCCAGCAGCTGACCCCATGTAGTGGACATGTGAAGATATATGGTTTAGGGACCTGAAATGTTAGTTTCTTCTGGAAAATGAACTCATTCTTTCATCTCTTCATGAATTCCCCCCCCCCCCTTTTTTTCTTTCTTTGGTATTTTGAGATGACACAAGCTATAACCTGAAACTATAGATACTTCTCTAGGGTGATGGTATGTTGAAAGAATGCAGTTGAAATGTTTACTATGAAAAAAAAATGTTCACTATGAATTATCCACAGTTGTAAAGAATAGGGTAGAGGAATTGTTTCCTCAATGCCTGGAATTACTCAACAGTATTTTATCAAAACAGGACAAGCTTCTGGGGAAAAAATGTGTTTACAATACCATTGGAAACAAAATTAAATGAAACACCTCTGAGGTTACAAGCATAGAAAGAACTTTAAGAGACATGCACTTTAAGGTAGAAACATTTGTCTATAGTTTTGATCACTAGACAATTTAATACTCTTGGCTATCAAATCAGTGGCAGATGGGAGTTCAGGAATAAAAATGATGATTGAAGTAATGCCCAGGCTGGGGTGGGGTGGTCTATTAGCTGGAAGAAATTAGTGTCTCACAAACTTAAGTGTTCTCCTAAGCTTTGTGTTCTTCTAGAGTGGGTCCTTGGATTCTGTTTTTGGAACACTTCCCAAGAAATGTCTATGCAGGTGGATACTGGATCAGCTTGGTTGTGGAAAGGCTACAAATCATTGTGGAGAAAATATAATTTAGAAAATAAAATATAATATAATATCACATGATATGATATGAGGATTGGTGGAAAATATAACAATGTGATATAATATAGCATAACAATATAAAAATGGTTTTATTATGCTTATGACATGATGCAATGTAAAGTTACAATAATAATAAGATAAAAAGGTTCCAAGATACTGTCTTTCTCCACATATTGTGTATGTCAGTCATACACAATAAAAACATATTTTTAAAAAAATTTATTTATTATTGGACATAGACAGAGAAATTGAGAGGGGGAAGATGGAGAAGGAGAGAGACAGACATCTGCAGTCCTACTTCACCACTCATGAAGCTTTCCCCCTGCAGGTGGGGTCCAGGGGGTTGAACCCAGATCCTTGTGCACTGTAATGTGTGCACTTAACCAGGTGCACCACCACCTGGCCCCAAAACATGTATCTATGTAACTTAGATTCTTTGAATTGCATGAACTAAAGTTACTTAACCCTGTTCCAGTGATGAAGTATGTGGTGAGGAAATTACAAAGCCCTGAGGGTGATGGAAACTTAGGGAAAACAGAATCTATAGATTGGCCTGATCTTTCGGAGACTAGAACCAGGTAGATTCCTGAACCCAGGGCAGCTTGAGGAAACATGGGGGGAGGAGTTTGTGGAGTTTCTTTACCTTCTTGCCTTTCTGGGAAGGACTTCTCTCTGTCTCCTGGCTTGAACATCTTCATCACTCCACCCCTTCCCAGTCTCCTGGTCTCTCTGGATTCAAAGTCCCTATCCATTTCTTTTTATTTTATTCTTTTATTATTTCTTTCCCTTTTCTTTTTCCTTCCTTCCTTCCTCCCTTCCTTCCTCCCTCCCTCCCTTCCTTCCTTCCTCCCTCCCTCCCTTCCCTTTTTCAATTTCAACATCACTTTATTGAGACAATGTTGAGTTACATGATTTTTGCTGTCACAAAGGTATATTTCCCCAAGATAGGAACCAGAGCATTTTTTAAAATTTATTTTTTATTAGTGATTTAGTATTGATTTACAAAATTACATGTCAACAGGAGTGTAATTCCACACAGTTCCCACCACCAGAGTTCTGAATCCCCAGTCCCTCCATTGCAAACCACTTGAGTTCTCCTAACTTTGTAGACATGGGTTAACTGTCTTCTGTACAACTACCTGTCTAGATTTGTATATAATTGTTCCCTTTTTCTTCCAGCTCCTCTCCTCTCTTCCCCTACAAGCCATTTATGACCCTATTAGTACATCCAAATGTCCCCCCCTTTTTTTCCTCCTCTCTCTGTGGGTCCTGATGGAGATGTAGTTCAGAGCCCTCATCTTCTTCCTCCTATTACTTCTCCCCCACTGGGAGTATGAATCAAAATTATTTTGGGGGTGCAGAAGTTAGGAGTTTTGGCTTCTGTAAATGCTTCTTTGCTGGACATGGACATTGGTAGGTCGATCCATAACCCCAGCCTGTTTCTATCTTTCCCTAGTGAGATAGACCGCTAGAGAGGTGAGGTTCCAGGACACATTGGTGAGGTCATCTGCCCAGAGAAGTCAGAATGGAATCATGATAGCATTTACAATTTGGTGGCTGGAAGGTGGCAGGACATAAAGTGAGACAAAATGGTTAGTGAACAGGAACCAAAAAGTAGGAACAGAACAGATAAGATTAGGGATCTTTTTAAAATTTTTTATTATTATTATTTATTTTCCCTTTTGTTGCCCTTGTTGTGGTAGTTATTATTGTTGTTGATGTCATTGTTGTTGGATAGGACAGAGAGAAATGGAGAGAGGAGGGGAAGACAGAGAGGGGAAGAGAAAGAGAGACACCTGCAGACCTGCTTCACCACTCGTGAAGCGACCCCCCTACAGGTGGGGAGCCAGGGCTTGAACCCGGATCCTTACACCGGTCCTTGTGCTTCACGCCACCTGCGCTTAACCCGCTGTGATACTGCCCGACTCCCTAGATTAGGGATCTTAAGGTAGAAGAAAGCTTAGGAAGTCCATTTTAGGCATGTTTCTAGGGGCCCACAACTAGGGTACTTTTTGCTTGAGTTTGATAGCTAGAGTGAAATTGGATAAAAACATTGTCTGAGAAAATGGTGTCAGAGTATAGAAAAGGGCTAGAAAGTTGGATTTAGGGCAGAGAATTGCTCCCATTCTTGAAAAAGTTCTATGGACAGAATAAACTACCACCACCCACCTGACCCAGGGCCTATATATATATTTGGCACCAGAGCCTGTGTAGCCTCTGAGTCCCTATTGGTTTGATCCCACAGCTCATGCACACAGCTGGGAACATTATAGGCTGAATTCATTTCAGGATCAGTCTTCCTCAAGTGGCAGGACAGGATCCCCCAGACTCCCTTCGGAGACTGGGACAGTCTCTACCATTGCTGACTTATGGTGAGGACAAGGTCCTGGGAAGGCTTACAAGAGGGCTTGTGATGATATTCATGATGGAAGTGATCAGTGGTGGGAACCTGGACATTTGACCCTCAAGCAAACCATCATCTTATTCCGCGAAGTGGGACTTAAACTCCCCACCTTCTCTTAGTCCCCTCCTTTTTCCCTCTTCTGAGTCCCCCAGTCAAAATGTCTCTATCAGTTTCTTTACTGCCCAGATGAAAGGTCTTTCTGGAGTTCCTAGCTCAGACTCTGAAAATGAGGTTCTAATTGGTTTTTCCCATAGAAGACCACATCACTCCGTTTTTACACCTCCCTTGGGGGTGGGGGTGATGGGTGAAAGCAGAGTAATCCAACCTGGCAGCCAGCAGGGAGGTAGGTGCTGCCTAGTGATCCAGCAGGGCCTTTTAAGTGTGGGGTGGATGAGGCATCAGATTTCTCCAGGAAAAAACAGGCCTGGCCAGCTTCCAGGCTTTTGTGGCCCTCAGAGAGTTATTTGATCTGAGGCAAAAAATAACTTTCTTCAGAAAAATATTGTGAGACTTCCTACTAGGAATGTTCCGGTCTGTTCTGGAGGTGGGGAAGGGGACGAAGAGTCCATTGTGCAGTGTTTCAAAGGTTGGAGGTTTTGCTAAACCTTTCATTGAGGATCCAGAATATGAACAGGCTAAATCCGTGCTCCTTACACCTGTTGCTGTCTCACTCACACCCTCCTGGGCCACAGGATGTACATCCACACTGACTCCCTATTGGTGTCACGCTTTTATTCCTTCTGCCTTATCTAGTGATTAGCACTGGCTAGGCTAGTCACTAGACTCCTGCTTGAGAATGAATGTGCTCATAAACAAAAAGACACAATTCTGTCTTAACTCTATAATAATTCTCTTTTTTAAATTTCTTTATTGGGGAATTAATGTTTTACATTTGACAGTAAATACAATAGTTCGTACATGCATAACATTGCCCAGTCTTCCACATAACAATACAACCCCCACTAGGTCCTCTGTCATCCTTTTTGGACCTGTATTCTCCCCCCACACCCCCACCCCAGAGTCTTCTACTTTGATGCAATACACCAATTCCAGTTCAGGTTCTACTTGTGTTTTCTTTTTTAAATTTTTTTATTTTTTTAAAATTTCTTTATTGGGGAATTAATGTTTTACATTCGACAGTAAATACAATAGTTCGTACATGCATAACATTTCTGAGTTTTCCATATAACAATACAACCCCCACTAGGTTCCCTGAAGGACCTGTATTCTCCCCCCCACCCCAACCCCAGAGTCTTTTACTTTGGTGCAATATGCCAATTCCAGTTCAGGTTCTACTTGTGTTTACTCTTCTGATCTTGTTTTTCAACTTTTGCCTGAGAGTGAGATCATCCCATATTCATCCCTCTGTTTCTGACTTATTTCTTTTTTTTATTTCTTTATTGGGGAATTAATATTTTACATTCGACAGTAAATACAATAGTTTGTACATGCATAACATTGCCCAGTCTTCCACATAACAATACAACCCCACTAGGTCCTCTGTTATCCTTCTTGGACCTGTATTCTCCCCCCCTCCCCCACCCCAAAGTCTTTTACTTTGGTGCAATATGCCGATTCCAGTTCAGGTTCTACTTGTGTTTTCTCTTCTGATCTTGTCTTTCAACTTCTGCCTGTGAGTGAGATCATCCCATAGTCATCCTTCTGTTTCTCACTTGTTTCACTTAACATGAATAATTCTTATGTTCCAGTGGGGGAGAGGCAATTGACAAAAATGATGTGTGAATCAGACATTATTTTAGAGCAATACTTTGGGGAAAAACATAACAGAGTCAGTGAGGTTAAGGAAAATTAGTGAAATGAGGAGAAAGGGGTTGAGAATTTTAATAGTTTGGAGCAGTGCGGGTGTCCTTGAGAAGCTGTCATCTGGCCATGTCTTTTTTTTTTTTTTAATAGTCAACAGTTAATACAGTTGTTAGTACATATGTAAAACACTCTCATCACCAGCTTAGGTCCTCCTCCCCTATCATGCACAAGGTTTTGAAAGACCCCCCCAACACACACACACACACACACAGACACACCTTCCAGACTCCTTTACTTTGGTGCAATACACTAAACCTCGTCAAAGTTCTGTTTTGTGTTTCCCTTTCTGTTCTTATTTCTCAACTTCTGTCCATGAAGAACATCATCTCATATTCATCTTTTTCTTTCTGATTTGTCTCACTTAACATGACTCCTTCAAGATCCATCTAAGATAAGGTGAAGAAGGTGAAATCATCCTTTTTAATAGCTGAGTAATACTCCATTGTGTATATATAATACAACTTACTCAGCCACTCATCTGTTGCTGAACACCTGGATTGCTTTCAGGTTTTGGCTATTACAAAGTGTGTTGCTGTGAACATAGGCATACACAGACCTTTTTGGATGGGTGTGTTTGGTTCCTTATAAGATATCCCCAGGAAAGGAATTGCAGGATCATAGGGTAAGTCCATTTTCTAGCCTTGTGAGAGTTAATATATACTTGACATTTCACTCCCAGATTTGAACACTAATCAAATGGTCACCCCTAGCCCAAATGACAACTCTAAGTTAGCACTTAGCACACAGTAAATGTGTATAGCTGACAATAAATACTTAAAAAGTAGCTGTTTCAGTTGGGGAAATAGTTGAACTGGTAGAAGGTGGGACTTGCATGTGGAGGCTCCTGGATCAGTGTTTTTATTTATTTATTTTTTTACAACATGTGCCAGAGTGATGATCTATGTCTTTGTCTCTCTATAATGAAATTTCCCCTGCCAATTCATATGAAATAAATAAAAAATATATTTAATAGTAGAAGTTGTTGATCACTTTGAAGTTCAGCTCTGGGGCTTGGCAGTGGTGCACCTAGTCAAGCACATGTTACCATGTGCAAGGATCTGAGTTCAAGTCCCTGGTTTCCATCTGCAGCAGTAAAGCAGTGATGCAGGTGTCTTTCTTTCTAGCTATCTTCCCTTCCCTCTTGATTTATCTCTGTCCTATCAAGTGAAATAAGTAAATAAGTAAAGCTCAGCTTCTCAGTGTGGGGTAGGTCCTGAAAGTCACTAGTGTGGGTTACCACCAGGGCCTCCTAGGAATTATTCCTATTCTTTTCCTAGCTGTTTACTTTCCCTGTGCATTGGGACCAGGAAGAAAAAACATTGAGAGCATTGTGGTAATCTAGCTTGTAGTCATTATTGGCTTGAATCCTCTGGCATCTCTGATAGGCAGAAATAGCAATCTCTCTCCACATTAATGGCATTCTCTTAACTAGAAGAAGTGATTTTTTTTTTCAAATGTTCTAATAATAATAACCCATGTCTATTGTGTGCTTACCACTTGCTAGGCTCTGTGCTAAGTGCTTGACTTCCTTTATGTCAATTTTCATCCTTACAAAACCTTATGACATTTTTCTTTATCACCTCCACTTTACAGAAACTGAGACTGAGAAGTTCATACACAAGAGTGGTAGAGCGGGAGTCGGGTGGTAGCGCAGCAGGTTAAGTGCTTGTGGCGCGAAGCAAGGACCAGCATAAGGATCCCGGTTCGAGCCCCCGGCTCCCCACCTGCAGGGGCATCCCTTCACAGGCAGTGAAGCAGGTCTGCAGGTGTCTATCTTTCTCTCCCCCTCTCTGTCTTCCCCTCCTCTCTCCATTTCTCTCTGGCCTATCCAACAACGATGACATGGTCTACAACAACAATAACAACTAAAACAACAAGGGCAACAAAAGGGAAAAAAATAAATACAAATAAATATAAAAAAAAAGTGGTAGAGCCTGTCTCAAACCTGGGATGTGGGGGTCTGACTTTAGAACCTTTGGGATATATAATACTTCTTTCCCTTATTATCTTTTTGGTTCTCCTCCAGAGAAAGGGGAAAAGGGAGAAGCAAAAACCAAGAGTTTCTGAATGTGTCCTTAGAAAATTTCACAGTTAGTAGTTAAGTCTGTGGGAATTAGTACAAGTAGAGTAAGGGATACTGGTTAGCTAGACAGTGGGTTTTTCTCTGTTCAGAAAGACAGATCTGCCTCTAGCTGGAGATTTTCTCAGTTGGACATTAGGAGAAGAAATCAGAACAAGGAGATGGAGGGAAAACGATGCTGGGGCATCTCGGACACCATTGGGGAAAGCATCAGTGACTGTATAGATGACATTTAAACCAAAGGAGCCTGATGTTCATGGTGACTGGGAAGAGAAGGAAACAGGCTCTGAATGGCACAGCCACAGTTTACCTAGAAGTCACAAGCAGGGGTGATATGTGGTTACTAGTGGCCAGGGGTCAGTGAACCAGTAGGAACCCAAGTCCTTGTCTAGTCAGAAAGGCTAGGGCTATGAGAATTCTGAGCCAGTATGTTCTCCACCTGCAGTGTGGCCTGGCCTGTCAGTCTGCCTTCTATCGCACAGAAACAGAAGGAAAATAACTCAGGGATATGGATACCATTTAAATGACTTAAAAAGTTGTGTGGTAATGTGGACCTGCTTCAAGAATTATTTTCAGCTGCAGATATTTAGTCCCAGTGGGAATGAAACTTAAAAGGACAGTTATAATTATGTCACATTTTAAGAAACTGAATACATTTTGTTGTATGTCCCAGGAGGGGTCTATCTTAAATGATTTTGGTATTTAGATTTAGTCATAGCACAGAATTCTAATTTTCTATGCAACCCTAGGAAGCAGCTAAGGGAAATTATGGTAGCAGTATTCGATGAAAGCAAAGGCAAGAATAAACATAATTTGGGGAAGAAGAAGAAAGTGGAGTATCATATAACTCATCTCTTTACTCCTCTTTCTTCTCGCCTTGGTTGGATCCTAAACTAGTATCCATGGAGGGAAACTGGATCCTTCTTTTGATGAATATATCCCCCACTAACTGCCCCCCTTAACTCTGCTGAGAATAAAAGCTTAACAAAACACAGCTCTTTCACTTGCCAAGTATAATTTAGTGAAGCAATGGAATGGAGGAAAGGTTGGTATCTCATTTGGGAGAAAAATAAACATAAGCCGTGTCTGTAATACTATTTCTATGATCTTTGTATAGGCTTCAGAGCTGAGGGACAGCTGGGGACTACTTATAGTACTCTCAGGAATAAGACTAGTAGGAAAGGGGAAGGAAGGTTGAAAGTGGGATAAGGAGGCAAGAGTGGTCAAAACAAGGGTCTCAAGATTCTTTTGTTGAAAAAAAAAACGATGAATTTTTTTTTTTTTTTTTTTTTGCCATCATCACTCCAGGTTGACTTTTTCAGCAGAAAGTCAGAGATAGAGCTAGAGAGTCAGGGAGGAAGATACCATAGCATCAACGCTTCCTTCAGTGCAGTGAGGACCCGGCTTGAACTTGGGTTGTGTCCATGGCAAAGCAAGTGCACTATTCAAGTGAGCTATTTTGTGTGCTCCCCAAGAGACCTTTATTAGACTGGAAAGTGGCAGAAATCAAAGTTCTCTGTAAGCATATGATAAGGTCTGTCTGATCTCTTTCCCCTCTAACCCATCCTATGAAGCTCTGAAATTAGAGAAAGAAAAAAGTGTTCTGTATAGGAGAAGACTCAGGTCCTTAACATGATGGTGGAAGAGGACTTAGTGGGGTTGAACTGTTATGTGTAAAACTGAGAAATGTTATACATGTACAAACTACTGTATTTTACTGTTGACTGTAAACCATTAATCCCACAATAAAGAAATTTTAAAAATATTCTGTATGGCAGTGCATTAACATAGATCAGAGGCCAATATATATATATATATATAATTTATTTATAAACTAAAAAGTAGAAAATATCAATAAAACCATAGGATAAGAGGGGTAAAACTCTATACATTTCCCACCACCAGAGTTCCATATCCCATCCCCTCCCTTGAAAGCTTTCCTATTGTTTATCTCTCTGGGAGTATGAACCCAGTATCATTATGGGGTACAGAAGGTGGAAGGTCTGGTTTCAGTAATTGTTTCTCTGCTGAACATGGGCATTGGCAGGTTGATCCATACTCCCAGCCTGTTTCTATCTTTCCCTAGTGGGGCAAGGTTCCATTGAGATGGGGCCCCAGGGTACATTGGTGAGGTTGTCTGCTCGGCAGAGTCAGGTTGGCATCATGGTAGCATCTGCAACATGGTGTCTGAAAAAGCATTAAGATATAAAGAACAAATTATTTAATAATCTGGAACCTAAAGGCAAGAATATTGCAGATGAGATTTGGGGTTCTCCATTTTAGAAAAAGTTAGTAGGTATATTCCAAGGGGCCCATGACTTTACTAAATTTTGCCTGAGCCCCACAGCTAACATGCAGGTGGGCCAAAGGTATTATCTGAGGGGATGGTGTCAGGGTTGGAAATAGGACGATATAGCTGGATCAGGGCAGAGAGTAGCTCCCAAATCTTGGGAAAGCATATAAATGCCGTTAACTGTAAACCCTATGAATTTGATCTGGAGCCTATATTCAGTGCAGGAGTTTGTGTAACCTCTGCATCCCTGTAGGTCTGAGCTCACATTCTGTGGTCATAACTAGGAACCTTCTAGGCTGAACCCATTGCCAGACCCATCTTCCTCGAGTGGTACAGGATTTTGGTCCCTTTTGAGAATGGGGCAGTCCCTATTATTGTTGATCCATGTTAAGGGCAGGGCCCACAGAGGGGTCCATTATGTTACTCCTGATGGAGATGACCAGTGACAGTGGAGAGAGGGATCTATTAGAGGTCTACGTCCATCATGCATGTGTGGGAATCCCAGGATTCCCTGAGTAGGAGCCCAGGAGACCTGATAGTAAGTCAAAGAGCCATCATTAAAGTATGCTGGTCTCTTGTCCTTATTCAGCTTTTGTAGTCTGACAAGATTAGCTTTGGAGTGATTCAGGGATATTAAATAGCAAGTAGGTGAGAAGTAGGTGAGGAAGAGTACCTAGGTCTAAGTTGAAACTATTTGATTTAATTAAGTACTTTATGTTGTCTTTTTTAGGTCTTTCTACTTACTGTAATATATATTTTAATTAACTGATTAATTTTTGAGAGAGAACTGGAGCATCACTCTGGCACATGCAATGCCTAGGGTGGAACTCAGGACCTCATACTTAAGAGTCCAACCTTTATCCCCTGTGCTAGAATATTCTAAGATTTTTAGGAGTGTTGTTTCACATCTGTGTGTTTATGTGTGTGTACAACTCTCCTCACCCACCAACAAAGGTCTGTGTCATCACACCAAATAAGACCCTTCCTTCTACCCCTCTGCCCTCATTCCCTCTGAAAATCACCATAGTTTTTGCAGAGTCTAGAAGTCAGATTCATATCTACTCTTTTATTTGGAAGTCAGAAGATGTGCTCTGCTGCTATATTATCAACCTTGGGGGAGACTAGTGAGGAAAATACTATTCATAGAAGGCAGTAGTCAATTGTCAAGGAGATCATCCTTCCTGCTAAGTCCAGCAGTTCCTTTGGCCAGGGGTCAGTCCACCAAACCCATCTTTTCCCATGCTATTGTAAATGGAGAACTTTCTCCTCTATATTTTCCTGTATGCAAGATGTTCTTGTGATCTGGTAGGCTCATCTGTTATGAGCTAGGTTATGGACACGTTACAGTGTGCAGAGCCAAACACTTCAACTGGAAGTCACCAGCCCAATGCTTACAAGAGGAAGGGTTAAGCAGAGATTTTTCTTTCTTCTTTTCTTTCTTTTCCATTTTCCTTTTTTCCCTTTCATTTCCCTTCGTTTCCCTTCGTTTCCCTTCCTTTCCCTTCCTTTCCCTTCCTTTCCCTTCCTTTCCCTTCCTTTCCCTTCCTTTCCCTTCCTTTCCCTTCCTTTCCCTTCCCTTCCCTTCCCTTCCCTTCCCTTCCCTTCCCTTCCCTTCCCTTCCCTTCCCTTCCCTTCCCTTCCCTTCCCTTCCCTTCCCTTCCCTTCCCTTCCCTTCCCTTCCCTTCCCTTCCCTTCCCTTCCCTTCCCTTCCCCTCCCCTCCCCTCCCCTCCCCTCCCCTCCCCTCCCCTCCCCTTCCCCTCCCCTCCCCTCCCTTCCCCTCCCCTCCTCTCCTCTCCCCTCCCCTCCCTTCTTCTCCTCTCCTCTCCTCTCCTCTCCTCTCTCCTTTCTTCCTCCTTTCCTTCCCTCCTTCCTTCCTTCATTACCTTCCTTCCTTCCATCATTCTTTTTCTTCTTTCTGACTGAGACAGAGGGTCTGTGAGGCAGAAAAGTAAAGAGGAGAGGAGAGCACAGAACTGGCATGCACTGGGAGCTAGGCCTGATCCTCAGCCTCACACATGGCCAAGAAAATTAGGAGAACTTTAGAAAAGATGTCTCTTCAGAATACGGAAAGTGTAGAGTTGCCAGATTGTCCAATTGTTATGTAATTTATTTTAAAGTTTATTATTTTTAAGCAGTGCTAGGTCATTAAACACAAAATCTCATGCATGTGAGGCATAATCTATACCACTAAGTCACCCAAATTTTTAAAGAGAGTTTGGGAATTTGGGTATATTTTTTAATGTTATCACCTAGAGTTAAATGTCAGGTGATTAATTAAAATATTAAATAATGTTTGCGGATTAAAAAATTAAAATACATACACCTTGGATTCTCCATGAAAGCCTGTTTAAAACATCTGCATTAGGTCAGAAACAATTCATATAGTAAAAACTATCTTAACACTTCAAAGGAGGTTAGGCGGTGGCACACCAGGTTAAGCACATATAGTATGAAGTACAAGGATCCACTTAAGGATCCTAGTTCAAGCCCCAGCTTCCCACAAGCGATAAAATAAGTCTGCAGGTGTCTATCTTTCTCTCTCCCTCTCTATCTCCCTTCCCCCCTCAATTTCCCTCTGTCCTAACCAATAAATGAAAAACAAACATTCAAAAAATGTCTTCCAGAAGCAGGGGATTCGTAGTGCTGGCACCAAGCCCCAGTGATAACCCTGGAGGCAACTTACAGTAACATGGAAAATTGCATAAATGACAAAAGAAAAATGAGTTGGAAGAAACAAAGGAAAAAGTCAGTTAGCAGAAAAAAAAATGAAAAGGACAATCAATTTATGTAGTAAACATGGGATCCTAAGAAAACCAGAGTGAAGAAAACTTTTATAGATTAAAAGTTAAGCGACAGAAAAAAAAATTCAAGAAAAGGTTAAAAGATGAAGTTGAAAAAAAAAAAAAGATGAAGTTGGAAAGTAGAAAATAAAAGATACAGATATAGAAAGTAGGAGAGAAATATAAAACTGAGAGGATTAATTGATTCAGGAGTTTTGAATTTGATGGCTAGTATATTCAGAAAGAGAAAACTGAGGAAAAATAATTTTTCTATCTGAAAAAGTTGACCTGGAGTTGTGAAGCCTCAGTGGTGAAAAAGGAAAAAGAAAGAAAGGAAGGAAGGTAGGAAGAAAGAAAGATTGACAAGTAGACATGACGGAGGAGTGCCCTCATGTCTCTGTCACTCTCATTAGAAAAAAACAAGGTAGCTAGTTAGCAGGCCTAGTTTAGTTATATTCCAAAGAGCCCATGACTATACTAGTTTTTTTTTTTCTTTACCCCTCTTATCCTATGGTTTTTGTCAGTGTTTCCTTTCTTATAAATAAAAAATTAAAAAAAGATTAGTCGTATTTCTACTTTTAAAAAAAATCTATGTATACCTATGTTTATAGTAGCACACCTTGTTTTTTAAATATTGTTTAGATATTTAATTTAATCTATTGAACTGGAACTTCCGAGCCTCCGGCATGAAATCTTTTTGCATAACCATTATGCTGTCTCCCCAGCCTTTTTACTTATTTTTTTAAATTATGTTTTTTTTTTTTTTTTTTTTTTTTTTTACTTAGCTTTGAGAGAAAGAGCGAGACCAGAGAACTATTTTAGTCTATGTTGTGCCAGGGATTGAACTTGAAACCATCTCCCCGGCCACTGTACTTAGTGCCATATTGTCTGTCTGCTCTCCACAGAGGTGGTGCTCTCCTATCCTAGTCTCCCATAAGAATTGTCTGATGATATTATTCCACAGGATCATCAGAAGATTGTGCTTTCAAACTTTTGGAGTTCTGATGAATGTTAATCTGTGAGGCTGAGAATCCTTTTAATGTTTGGGTCATTCATATTTCCTTTTTTTTCTGAATGTTTTTATGTACTTTGCCCATGTTCCTATTCTTTCCTTTTAATTAAAACAAAAAAAAAATTTTTTTTCCCCACCAGGGCTAGTACTGAGACTTGGTGCCTACACGATGACTCTGACTGTTCCCAGTGGCCATTTCCCCCCTTTTTCTTTCTTTCTTTCTTTCTTTCTTTCTTTCTTTCTTTCTTTCTTTCTTTCTTTCTTTCTTTCCTTCCTTCCTTCTTTCTTTCTTTCTTTTTAAAGCTTTTATTTATTTATTTGTGAGAAAGAGAGAGAGAGAGAGAGAAAGAACCAGACATCAATCACTCTGGTGCATGTGCTGCCGGGGATTGAACTCAGGACCTCATGCTTGAGAGTCTGATGCTTTATCCACTGTGTCCTAGACCACTCCCCTTTTTTCTTTATTGGTAGAGGGTGAGTGGAAAAAAGAGAGAGAGAGAAAGAAAATAAAAAAGAGAGTGGTCCGGGAGGTGGCGCAGTGGTAAAGCTTTGGACTCTCAAGCATGAGGTCCCTGAGTTCAATCCCCGGCAGCACATGTGCCAGAGTGATGTCTGGTTCTTTCTCTCCCCTCCTATCTTTCTTATAAATAAATAAAAAATTTAACAAAAAAAAATAAATAAAAAAGAGAGTCACCTATAGCTAGCTGCCCCACTGCACATGAAGCCCCCTTTTGTCTCCCAACTCCCAGCCCCACAGGCTTCAAGGGCAGTGAAGCAGGTCTGCAGGTGTCTATCTTTCTCTCTCCCTCTCTGTCTTCCCCTTCTCTGTCCTATATATCAACAACGGCAATGGTGGAAAGGTCACATCCTTCCCAAGCAGATGACTGTCTCTGAAGAGATCTCTTACTCCATGTGTGTTTTGTCAAGAGGAATACTGCAGTGAGGACTTTCTGGCAATGTATTAGCCAAACTCAGACCCTAGAAGGGTGAGGTACATACCAGAAAGGATGACAGCAGGAACCTCTAGGGGGAAATGCCCAGTCATAGAATGATTCAGCTCTAACTGCCTTCCTGTGTATTACCACTTAGAGTTTCAGTCCCTGGGAATGAGGATTTGATTTGCCCAACTTGGTCATTTGTCTATCCTCTGTCAGCTGAGGATTCAGGGTCTAGAATTAGCTTGACACCAGAACCAAGTGAGTGCGGATGGGGAGGGGCAGTTCCTCCAGAGGAAGAGATGCTGGGGCCAGGAAACCAAACAAAGCCTCCACAGCAGCTGTCCACAGCATTTAAAAATAGAAACAATAAAAATAACTGCTTTTTGTGGACAACTTTTACAAGCTGGAGACTATGAGGTTCTTCCTCATTCACCCCTCACCAGCTGTATGAGGTTGACAGGTGGGGAAACTGAGGCTGAAGAGAGGAACAAAGAGAATTCTCAGATACAGCCAAAGAAGCTGTATCACCAGAATACAAACCCACATGTGTTCACCTCAGACCAGCCCTCTGCCTTTAAACTGTTAGAGCTCATGTCCCTCTGAGTCAGAATAAGTATTCTCCTTGGCAACACATAGCCTCCGGCACTATGCTCCTGGCTGCTGGCCTCCACAGGCCTTTACTGGGCTGACAGTGCTTGTTCTGAGATTGAGACCTTTCTTCTGGTCATACTGGTTTTCCTGGTGATTTTTGCCTGCTCTCAGTAACTTCAGAAGTAAAGCTGTCTCATTCATTCTCTCGTCACAGTCGTCTTTGGGTAAGGTTCTTGAAGCTGGGTGGACGGTCCTCACAGGAAACGGGGAGTTGTCTCTTATTTTCAGTGCATGCCTCTCTCAGACGTGGGCTCACCTGTATGCCACACCTCTCTCTTCCCTCAGAATGGGGTCCTTTCCACTGGGTGTGCTGTGTGGAAGATTGATAGATGCCCTAAGTCTGAGTGTTAGTCACCACTCTCTGCAACTGTAGCTGCCCCTTGACTAGAACTCACAACTCTGCAAACACTTGCCACCCTTCCACTTCCTGTCCCTCCCTCCTGAGTGGTTCAACAAAAACTGGAAGGGAGGTGGTGCATGAAATTTTCTGGTTCACCCCCATGCCTCTAGTCCCCAGCAGCCTGTCACCAGAATTTTCCCAGAGAGACTATAGAAGGGCCAGCAGTGCACCTACCCTTCTGTGGCCACACCCTAGCCCGAAATGTCTTCTCCCTTCAGCAGCCTCCTTCATGATTCAACAAGCATCCAAATCTCACCCAGTTACTGGGCTAAACAGCTCCAGTTAGCGTGTGGTTTGGAGCTTCTCTCCAGTTGTGATCGAATCTCCATCGTGATTGAATTGAAATGTGGAAACTATAGACTCAGCATTGTGAAAGGGCTGTTCTCCCTCATGCTCTCTCTTCAGGACCTAGAGACTCACTTGCCCTTCCCTGTGATGCGCAGTGTGGTATAACTGGCATGTCTCAGAGCATACGTGTGCTCCTGCAGAGTGCTCACGAAGGTCACCTACACTAAGGATACTTTCTCCTGAGTCATCTAGGGGTGGGGAGTGGTTCTGTGCACAGAAACATCCCTTCATCTGCACTGATGAGGGAACTTGGGTAACAGTGACTGGGATTCACAGGGAGTTGGGGTTCCTAGTCATTCCATGTACTATCACACATCAGGAGCCTCCCTCCCACCCCCACCCCCCCCCCCTCGCACCCATACACACACCTCTCTAAACCATTGCCTAGCTATTTTGTCCATCTTCCCGGTAAGGTCAAATCTAATGACCCTGATTAAAATGTAATCTGACACCAGGATTCCTTAAAATGTAACCCGACACCAGGATTCCTGAGAGATTCTAAGTCTGAACTATGCTGAATTCCGCTAAAACATGTCTGAATTCCTGGCCCAGAGATACGGAAAGGGTATCTGAATATTTACAGATACTGAGCTATTTTCTGTTGCGTTTTCCATTTAGCATTGCATTATCTAATGTGGTTGTGTGATTTGTTATCAGCAATAGAAATCAATTTCAATTTCAAATTATGCAATTTCAAGGTTACCTAGACCATTGACCTACATCATTGAAACACAGTCTGATTACCAGCACTAATACTAACCCTCCTTCCTCACCGCGCACACACACACACACACACACACACACACACACACACACACACACACACACTCACACATACATGTAAGCACTGCTTTGTAGAGTAAGGCAGGAGGGTTGGTATGGTGGAGAGAGTTGGCTGGGGGACATAAAAAAATAAACAGTGATCACATAGCCCCTATTCTGCTACCTATCATGGGACTGTCATGAGAGAGCTGGCCTGAGGACATGATAAATAAACAATGATCAGATAGACGCCACTCTTTCACCTGTCTTGAGGCTGTCATTTGAGAGTTGTGAGGTCCTGGAAGAGATACTTGTGAGCCAGGAAGATGGTACAGAGATCTGAGCACTAGGTGGGCTGCAGATGCCCGGTGCAAACCTGCAGGGTGGACTCATGTGCCCATACTCGATGTTACCCACAGGTGCTTGCACACAGTGAAGTTCAGGACTGGAGCTCACACGGGAGCTCACCTCCAGTTCACAGCCAGGACTGCCACACCGGCTGCATCTGTTGTTGTTGACTTGACTTCACTTCGAAGTGGCCTTAAATTATATCCCCTAGTGGTGAAGCAGCCAGAATAGTACACCGGTGAGGATGTTAATTAACCCCTACAGGATACACAAGGTAGAAAATAACCTCAGCAGCGCTGCCTGCCAGGTCCTCATTAGAGCAATGCTGCTTCCATTGCTTGCTACAACTTTGCTGTTCAGTGCCATCAGTGGTGGCCAGTGAGTGACTCTGTGGAGAGGGGTGGCGGTGGTCCAAGCCTCCTGCTCCTCTGTCACCAGGGACTATCAGTCTGAGTCTGGCAATGAGATACAGACAGACAGACAGACAAACCATAGCACTGAATCTTCCTTCAATGTGGTGGGGACCGGGCTCCAACCTCGGTTGTGTACTTGGCAAGGCAGTAAATACACTATACAAGTGAACTCTTTGGCCTAGAACAGAGGCCTTTAGCTACTGCTATTCCAGCTACTCCTGTCCTATAATCTTATTTAACAGGTGAAAAAAGACAGAAGACATGGGGGATCAGAGAGAGGGGGGTGGTATTCATGAATGTTGTTATAGTTAGGTGAGAGTGTCTCAGAGACTTTGTTTATTTACTCTCTCTCTCCCCCCTTTTTCTTCTGTCTAAAACTTTTCACATGTGTGATTTCACCATTCCTGAGATGGCTTTTTTTATTCAGATAGAGAGCACTACTATGACACTGGAGGATACTCTCTACTATGAAGTCTCTTTCTCTTTCTGTCTCCTTCTCCCTCTCCCTTCATACCTAGCTTGCTATCTGAGTGAAAAAGTGATATATCTATAGTAGTAAAAATCATGCATGCACTAAGCCTTGGCTCCACTAAAATGAACAAATAACTCAAAAGTAGAGGATGCTTGATATTGTCTATTGGGTATTTACTATCTTCCCAGGCCATGCTAAGCATTTAGTATCTATTTGTCTTTCGTCTTACTATCTTTATCTCTGTTGAACAGACGAAGACAAAGTACAGTACAGTAATTTCCTGATTTTTAGTCTTACATTAGGCTTGGTTATCTAAGTATTCAATGATGACGGTCATGAACACTGGTAGCTTCTGAGAATGTTTCCAAGGTTGGTTAACATGTCATATCTCAAGGCTGTTATACCCAGATAATGACAGTGTACATCATGGAAGGAGAAGGGAAGCAGAAACAAAAAAGGTAGACCCACACTGCTCTAGTGGAAGTTCGTAATGATGTTCCTGGCTTGTAAAAACAACAAACAAACAAACAATTTTTTTCCCTTTAGGTGTATTGCACCAAATTAAAGGACTTCAGGGGAGGGAGAGGGCGAGGGAGGGCTTCCCAGGTCCTGGTTTGTGATAGTGGAGGAGGACCTAGACTGAGGGTGAGAGTGTTTTGCAGAAAACTGAGAAATTTTACACATGTACCAACAAATGAATCTACTGTAAACCATTAATCCCTCCGACAGAAACATTAAAAAAAATAAAGCAAAACAAAATTAAAAATATCCATTGTTTTATTTTTGCTTCTCTAATGCATTGCCAGTGATTGAAAATGGGGCTTCATGGGTGCATGAAAAGCATGTGCTGTAATGTTGAGCCACCTCCCATCCTTGTCTCTCACTTTTGAAAGTAAAGAACTTAACAGGGTATTTTAGAGAGATTCTCCCCTCCCAAATGCTTATTATTGATTCTCAAACAGTGGGGGACAACTTTCTATTATCTGGGTAATGCAGGACAATGCATTCCCAATACTGCTGGGTAAGAGAGATAGCTTTGTGTTAGCTTTCTAACGTACCCGTGCACTTGAGCTGATATGCCTTCAAGCTCAGCTGTCTGGTTTATATTAATAGATATGCCAGTATACGCCCTTGGAGGGATCACTGAGGAAGGTGTCTTGGAAATAGCCACACATATTGATGTTAATAACAGTGTGCAAATCAATAATACAAACTGTGTTTGGGCCAAGACACTGCAATAGTAGTTGTTTCCTTTTCATATGTTATTTCCTTTAATTCTCTTAATTATTCCATTGAGTATTATTGTCCTAATTAATAGTGAGGATATTTTTGAGACCCTGGGCTCAATCCCTAGCACTACAAAACCAATAATAAGCAAATAGGATAAGACTACAGAGAGAGTAAGGAACCAATCTGGAGTGGTAAAGGCCCAGCAATGACAACATCATTGTCATCATCATCATCATCATCATCATCATCATCATCACCATCACCATCATCATCTAGGTCAGGGAGGTGACTCTGCAATAGGGCACATGCCTTGTACATGAGTAGGCCTGGACTTTGATTCCTGGCATACACACAAAATGACAAAACAAATAGAACTTCATAAAAATGAAAGAAAAATGCCCTGATATCTCTCTCTCCTCTTTAAAAAAATGCTAATAATACATTTATTCATTAAGGATGAGTACTACCTTTAGAAGTGTTATCTTGGAAAATTATAACTTCTCCCTATCATTATTCAATATGATTACAATTCCCCTTTGGAAACTGTTCTCCTTTCCAAATCTTGTCTCTCATTCCTGTCACCAGGCTTCACCAAATAGTGGTGATTCCCAGCTAGATCGTATACTTTGGTCCCCAGATTTACTTTCTTTAAAAAATTTTTTTTATATTTATTTATTCATTTTTGTTGCCCTTGTTTTATTATTCTAGTTATTATTTTTGTTGTTATTGATATCATTGTTGTTGGATAGATCAAAGAGAAATGGAGAGAGGAGGGGAAGATAATAGACACCTGCAGACCTGCTTCACTGCTTGTGAAGCGACTCCCCTGCAGGTGGGAAGCCGGGGACTCGAACCAGGATCTTTACACTCGTCCTAGTGCTTTGTGCCATATGCGCTTAACCCACAGCACTACCACCTGACATCCCAAATTTACTTTCAAATTACTTCAGTTGTTTCCAAATAATAAAATCTGCCCACAGAAGAAGATTTGGGGCCATGGGGATTTTTTTTTTAAATAAATATCTGCAGCAGGCTCTAGGAACAATCTCAAAATGCAGTGAGCCATGGTAACATGGTTGGAAAAAAAGTGTTGCCATTTGGATGTGTAAGCTCTAATTTATTTGCTAAAATAGTAAATAAAGTCATGTTGCTCTAACCCCTCCCTGACTCCACCTTCTTCCCTGACACTTTATTGGCTGCTTGTAGGTTTCTTGGTTGAGCTGCAATCCAGAAAGCCTCTAAGGAAACTACATCTCACTAAAGAACAAAACCAAAGTTCATACTAGAGTCTAGGACCAGAGTCTCTGTTCTCACAAACAATTTAATCACTTTAATTTAGGTTTGTTTATACTTTCCTTGGCTTCCTCTCCTCTCTCCATCACTTTTTTAAAAAAATAATTAATTAATTTATTTCATTTATTCCCTTTTATTGCCCTTGTTGTTTTATTGTTGTAGTTAATGTTGTTGTCATTGTTGGATAGGACAGAGAGAAATGGAGAGAGGTGGGGAAGACAGAGAGGAGGAGAGAAAGATAGACACCTGCAGACCTGCTTCACCGCCTGTGAAGGGACTCCCCTGCAGGTGGGGAGCCGGGGTTCGAACCGGGATCCTTATACCGGTCCTTGTGCTTTGCGCCACCTGTGCTTAACCCGCTGCGCTACAGCCCGACTCCCTCTCCATCACTTTCATTTATTTGTTTATGGGCATTGCACATGCCACTTTTTTCATCTTTATTTATGATTAATAGATTACAAGATTATAAGATTACACTGTACCCACCACCAAGATTCTGTGTCCCTATCTCAAAGATAATAGATAACCATCGTAGTTCTTATAAATTCTTAGAAGTAGTTTTTGTTTGTTTGTTTGTTTGGTAAGTTCATGTATTTGCGTTCTCTAGATGCCACCTATGAATGAAACCATGTCACATTTATTTACTACCAGCTGCATGCCTGGTTCTATGCTAAATGCTTACACTATGCTTGTCCTGTTTGATTTTTAAAGCAGTACTGATAATATTGAGGCAAAGCCTCCTTGCAAACAACCAAATGAGAAACTAAATCAGATAAAGCCTGTTTCTTGATTTGTGACTACACCTAATATGCATTACACATATGTGCTACAAATATAATATATATATTTTACAGTGAAAATGAAATTTGTATTACTGTACTTGCGTTATCTATGCACTTTTTCCTTTCTTTCTTTTTAATTTATTTTTTATTTAAGAAAGGAAAAATTAACAAAAACATAGGGTAGGAGGGGTACAACTCCACACAATTCCCACCACCCAATCTCTATATCTCATCCCCTCCCCTGATAGCTTTCCCATTCTCTATCCCTCTGGGAACATGGGCCCAGGGTCGTTGTGGGTGGCAGAAGGTGGAAGGTCTGGCTTCTGTAATTGCTTCCCCACTGAACATGGAAGTTAACATGGAAGTTACTCCCAGTCTGCCTCTCTCTTTCCCTAGTAGGGTGTGTCTCTGGGGAAGCAGAGCTCCAGGACACATTGGTGGGGTTTTCAGTCTAGGGAAGTCTGGCCGGCATCCTGATGGCATCTGGAACCTGGTGGCTGAAAAGAGAGTTAACGGGAGTCAGGCTGTAGCACAGCGGGTTAAGCGCAGATGGCGCAAAGCACAAGGACCGGCATAAGGATCCCGGTTCGAACCTCGGCTCCCCACCTGCAGGGGAGTCCCTTCACAGGCGGTGAAGCAGGTCTGCAGGTGTCTTTCTCTCCTCCTCTTTGTCTTCTCTCCTCCCTCCATTTCTCTCTGTCCTATCCAACAACGACAACAACAATAATAACTACAACAATAAAACAACAAGGGCAACAAAAGGGAATAAATAAATAAAATAAATACTTAAAAAAAAAGAAAAAAGAAAAGAGAGTTAACATACAAAGCCAAACAAATTGTTGAGTAATCATGGACCCAAAGGTTGGAATAGTGGAGAGGAAGTGTTGGCGGGGGGTACTCACTGCAAACTCTAGTGTACTTTTGCTTTCAGGTATATATTTTGCACTAGTTTATGGATACGTGTGAACATATGCTCTCTCTCACAGAACCTGGTCTATATCTAGGATTTGGGACTTTGTTAGAAAGTGAACCACCTGGGATGGAATTAGAGAATACTATGAAAGGAAAGGTCTCACCCGAGTAATGAAGCTGAAGGGTTATCATTCCACACCTGTAGTCTCTGGACACAGTCTGAGCTGAAGCATGTTGAGGTGGCAATCGTTGCGTTGATTAGGTTGTGATCGGCACATGCAATATTATTTGATATGAATTGGGAGAGGCATGCGGGAAAGTGGGCCCTATCCTAAGGCTCCAGGACTGGGGGAAATATAAGCTCTATAGTGGAGATGTGAGGTTCCTACTGTCTTAGGGTTCAAAAAGACAATGGATAGTTAATGTTATCATCACATTATTTGGTAATTGGGTTAACTTTGAAAAGTCCTTTTTCTAGGGTTTGCTGTATAGTACCCAGTATCTTATATAGTGGTGCCACTGGTTGTTTCTGATCTACTTGGTCTAGGCTTTTGAAAGAGTCTGCATATCAAATACACAGCCTATATATTAAAAAGACTCAGTCTGTGTTTTAAAAACTTCGAGACATATAATTAATTTTCCCTCCTCATATTAATTAACTAGTGATTTATATGACTACACTTTACTAGGAGTGTACATAAACACCATTCCCACCACCAAAAGACTGTGTCCCATCCCACCCACCCACCCCCACCGGCCCAGGAAGCCGCATGTCCACCCTCCCCCTCACCACAGGGTTTTTACTTTGGTGCCCTACTTATATAATATATTTTGAAATTAATTATGAAGACTGCTCATAAAGCATGCCTTATAGAAATAAAGATATTGTCCTAAACTATTTGAGCACTCTAAATTAGTCATACTAATCAAATTCAATTTATTTTTAACCAAAGTTGTTAAGCACATTTATGCATTGAGCACTGAGTTAGAGAAACTATAGAGGTTTTAGATTACAACAGCAGTAGCAAAAGTTAGAGTTGGGTTCTTATTTTCAAGAAATCTGCTGTCTAACTCTAAAATTGACTTAGCTACATGGCAGAACATATGAAAACATAAAGGCCAAGGAATACTTGGAATATGAGGAATCTATGGATGTCACTGTGGACTGGGGTTGCCAGAGAAGCTCTTGGAGGCAGAGTCAAGAGTTGAAGGACAGTTAAGGCAAGATGTGGAGAAGTGGAGAGAACATTCCATTTTGTGGAAGAGGACAGATAAAGGCTCTGGTGTGGATCATAAACTCATCATTTTAAATGACAGGAAAATGACTAAGGATATTGGTGAGAAATGTTATGTTGGTTAGGGGAGCTGAATACAGTTGTCCTTCCTAGTATTCATTCTCCTCTTTCTTTCTTTCTTTCTTTCTTTCTTTCTTTCTTTCTTTCTTTCTTTCTTTCTTCTCCAGGGTTATCACTGGGGCTCGGTGCTGGCACTATGAATCCATTGCTCCTGGTGGCCATTTTTTCCCATATATTTGTTTGTTTATTTATTTTTAATAGATAGGACAGAGAGAAACTGAGAGAGGAGGGGGAGATAGAGAAGGAGAGAGGAGAGACACTTGCAGACCTGCTTCACAACTTGTGAAGCATCCCCACCTGCAGATGGGGAGGTGGGGGGTTGGCACTCAAGACCAGATCGTTGTGTGGGTCCTTGTGCTTCGTACTAGTTTAAATTGATGGGTCAAGAAGTGGTGTAGCAGGTAAAGTGTACACATTATCATGAGCAAGGACCAGAGTTCAAGCCCCTAGTCCTTGTCTTCAGGTGGGAAGCTTCATGAATAATAAAGCAGTGCTGAAATGTCTCTCTTTTTCTCTTGCTCTGTATCTCCCCCTTCCTTCTCAAATTTTCTCTGTCTTTATCAAAAAGAATGGGGGGAAAAAAGGGAGAATATGGCCACCAAGAGCAGTGGATTTGTTATCCAGGCCCAGCGATAACCCTGGTGTCAAAAGAAAAAAAAAATTTAAGCTGGCACCTGGTCAACCTCCCTTGCAGCAAGGTGGCCGTGTAACTAGATTCTGACTGATGGATTATCAGTAGAAGTGATATGTGAAATGTCCAGATCACGTTTTCTAAAAGACAATGGATTGACCCTTCATTATTCCTCATTCTCTTTTCCTGCAGGTTGGAGTGTGGATGTGGTTATAAGCCATTTTTGGACAATGTAGGTGAAGACGATATCCTAGGGTTAGCAGAGAAACAACCTGGAGGGAAGCTGGATTCCCAAGACTAATAAACTGTCATAGAACCCTGGAGTGCCTGCAATGATTGATAAATGAGAGGGAAGATTCCGTCTGAAAGACAAAGAGGAGTCATTTACTCTAAGATATGCATCACACTAGTGAGAGAATCTGAAATTTGCTACATTGAAGTGGAAATAGTTCTTCCAAATGTACCCTCTTCTTCTCCACATAATTGCATCGTTGCTACTTGGAACATCTTTTGGGAAGACCTTTTAGAGAGCTGGTACAGCAGTGGGAGGAGCAATTTTCTCTCCATATGTCAGGCAGGGACACTCAAGACTTTGGCCAACCATGTTTGGAAGGAATACACAGTGCATTGCAAGCCCAGAAAGCTGCTGTGAGAGTATACAGCTGGTGTGAGGGAGGTTTTAAAAAACACTAATATTTGTGGAGTAGAAGCATTAACTGAAGGCAAGAAAGATAACAGAGTTTAGAACAAACTGCATTTAAGATCAAATATATCTTCTCCAAATGACCCTATCTGGCTTTTTAGTGTTCTTTTCAAAATAGTTCCTATGCAAGAGTGAGTCATTTGCTTCAGTTCCAAATTTGTGACATCTTTCTCTTTTCTGATACAGCAATTAGTACAGATTCTACCGTCAGGCTTGGTGAAAAAGATAGGGGGATAGGATGGATAGCTTTCAAATTCTAGATTCTTCCGTATTGTAGGGAAAATAATATTTTAAAAACTAAGTTAAAATTCACATAGCATAAAAGAAGTAATTTTATTTTTATTTTTTATTAGTGATTTGGTAATGATTAACAAGATTATAGGATAAGAAGTGATATAATTCCCACCACCAGGATTCCATATTCTATCCCCTTAAACTGGAAGCTTCCCTATTTTTTATCCCTCTGGGACTATGGACCAAAATCCTTCATGGAGTGCAAAAAGTGGGAGGTCTGGCTTCTGTAATTGCTTGTCTGCTGGATATGAGCATTGACAGGTCAATTCATACCCCCAGCTCATTTCTTTTTTTCCCTAGTGGGGTATGGCTCTGGGGAGGTGAGGCTTCAGGACACTGTATGGCCAGGGAAGTCGATGGCCTCGTGGTAGTGCCTACAACTTGGTGTCTAAAAAAGTGGCAGGACAAATTACTTAGCAATCAGGAACTTAAAGGTATGAAGCGAGCAAATGAGACTAAGGGTCTTCATGTGGAAAGAAGCTAGGAAGTTTATTTTAGATTTATTCCAAGGGACCCATCTCTTTAGTAATTTTTTACCTGAGCCAAAACAAGTAATTTTAATGTGAATAATTTGGGTCCAGGTGGTGCATACCTGGTAAGAACATTCACACAACTAGGCACAAAGATTCAGGTCCAAGTCCTTGGTCCCTACCTACAGGGGAGTAGTACCCAAATGTCTCTCATTCTCCCCATCTCTATCTCTTCGTCTTTTGCCTTCATTAAAAAAAAGACTTATAAGAGTGGTGGAGATTTGTGCAGGCACTCAACCTCAGTGATAACCCTGGTGGTTATATAAATGAATGAATTAATAAAAAGGTAAATCAATGAACAAAGTAACTAAGTCAAAGGCATTTAATACATTCATTAGGTTGTACAACTATCTGTTTCCATATATTTTCACTATCCCCAAAGGCAACCTACATATCCATTAAACAATTATTCCTTATATAGATTTATCCCTAGCAGTCACCAATCTGCCTTCTAGGTCTATGGGAATACCTACTCTGAATCTTCAAATACATGGAATCATATAATATATCAGTTTTGATGTCTGACTTCTTTCACTTAGAATAATGTTTGAAAGATTTACTCATGTAGTAGTGGAAACAGTATTTCACACTTTGGTTTTATAATATATTTCATTTTAAGATTATGCCACAATTTGGTTATCTAATCTTCTGATGGCTATCTACTTTGTTTCTGTCTTTTGGCAATTGTGAATAATGCTAGTAAGAACACATGCATAGGCACTAAGAGATAACTAACCTGGTCTGATGCATATTACTATGTATGTAGGCAGATTTGAGTCCTGGAACCACACAGGAGTGTCACAACACTGGGGGAAGCTTTAGTACTCTGATGTCTTTGTCTGTCAGAGCAGTGAAATGACACAGGCACAAGGTCCTGGAGCTAACAACAACAACAACATGTATCTACAAGTACTAGATTTAGTACTGGAGGCCATCTTTGATGAATTAAAAACTAAGGACTTAGTGAAGGAAAATTAAGCAACATTCAGAAGTCCTAGTTCTTACTCTCCTTTGACATATTGGAAGACCTCTCTTTGTGAAGAACTGCCATGTGGCACAGATCCAGTTCTTTTAAAATTTAATTAATTTTTTTTTTACAAGTCCAGTTCTAATGGCCTCCAAATTGTGAACCAGAAGGGTTCTGAGCAGGAAGGAGATTGGGCCTTAACTCCCTCCTTGTTGATGCTATTTCTGGTTGCTGAAGATCAAGCAAGCACACTGTGGGGTTAGACAGAGCCAGCCCTTTGTGGTGAACTGTCAACTGAGTGGCTCTTTGGTTTTCCTCACACATTCTGAAAGATACTTTCTTTCTTTTTTTTTTTTTTATATTTATTTATTCCCTTTTGTTGCCCTTGTTGTTTTATTGTTATAGTTATTATTGTTGTCGTTGTTGTTGGATAGAACAGAAAGAAATGGAGAGAGGAGGGGGAAGACAGAGAGAGGGAGAGAAAGATAGACACCTGCAGACCTGCTTCACCGCTTGTGAAGGGACTCCCCTGCAGGTGGGGAGCAGGGGCTTGAAACGGGATCCTTATGCCGGTCCTTGCGTTTTGCGCCACGTGCACTTAACCCGCTGCGCTACAGCCCGACTCCCCTGAAAGATTCTTTGTTTATATCATACAAACAAGACTCCCAGATTAGATAAAAAGAAGGAGGAGGAGGAGGAGGAGGAGAAGGAGAATGAACCACCCCAGGTATCCTGAAAGAGAGAGATACTGGACAGGTAGGAATGGGGACCAGTTCTGCAAAAATAAGAAGAGCAGTTACTTATTGAGCACTGACTGAGAACTTAACATTGTCTTATTTAATTTATTCAACACCTCTATTGGGTAGGCACTATTATTCCTGTTTTATAGATGAGACATTGAGGCTAGCAAGTGGCAAACACTTTCCATCTTTACACAGCTGGTAAATGAGATCAAGGGCTGAACTCAAGCCACCATGATGGGCTTCATTCCAACTCCCACCAGGAACTGACCTAACTGTAGCTGGACCAAGTTAAAAAAGGATTTGGGAAATGGATGGATTTTGGGAACCAATGAGTATGGCTGCCTAGGAGCCAGGAAAACTATGGTAAACTGGAGTTATAAGCCAATCTAGGCCCAGTAGAAGTTGGGATGAATAATTTGGAGTTAGAACTGTTTTCACAGGGAGCACTACACTTATCATAGCTTGCCACGTTATAACTCGCTTGCTGATATGGAATGATCAGGACCAAGGGATGCAGGTGACGAATGTCTGAAGCTTGACCCTTCCCCAAAACATTTTACTCCTCCTTGTAGAATTGGCATCCAACATAACTCCTGACGTGATATGCCCTGTTGAAGGATGAACTATCTCACCTGTGTGTGCTACTCCAGCTTCTCTCTAGCTAGGACACCACATCGGCTTCACTTTGAGCAGTGCCCTGGTGTTTCTTTTGGCACCTGGACAACTTCTAAGGACCACAAATAGGATGTGCTAGTTTTCTGGGGCCCCTCTAACAAGTGCCTATTGATATGGTGGCAATAAATACTTTTTCCTAATTCTAGAGACCAGAGTTTGAGATAGCAGGTGTTAGGAGGTTCTAGTGGGGAGAATAATTTCCTTTCTTTCTTTCCTTTCTTTCTTTCTTTCTTTCTTTCTTTCTTTCTTTCTCTCTTTCTTATTTATTTATTTCCCTTTTGTTGCCCTTGTTTTTTTAATTGTTGTAGTTATTATTGTTGTTGTTATTGATGTCATCATTGTTGTTAGATAGGACAGAGAGAAATGGAGAGAGGAGAGGAAGACAGAGAGGGGGAGAGAAAGACAGACACCTGCTTTGCCGCCTGTGAAGCAACTCTCCTGCAGGTAGGGAGCCAGGGGGATTGAACCGTCCTTGTGTTTCATGCCATGTGCGTTTAACTCACTGCGCTACTGCCCAACTCCCAAGAATGATTTTCTACTTTCTTACAGCTTCTGGAAGGCCCAGTTCATTAGAACTGTGACTTGTGATAATATAACTCTGGTCATTGCCTCCTTCCCACTACCTTCTTCTCTGCTTCTAATGTTCCTCTTCCTTTCTCTTACAAGGAAATTGGTTGGACCTGGGATTTACTTAGATAACCAGGATGAAATTATTTCAAGATTTTTAGTGTAACCATATCCCAAAAGCCCATTTTCCCCAATGTCATACTCACAAGTTCTAGGAAGTAAGGCATGAGTATATATTTTAGGGATGTCTATTATGCAGGACTCAAATCTCCAGAGAAAAAGAAAACTCATTGGTTCTTCTTGGGATTGATCTTGTCTTATGTGTTTAGTAGTTCAAAGCAGACTGTGCTGGGCTGAAGAGCTAGCATAATGGCTATACACAAATACTTTCAAGCCTGGGACTCCAAAATCGTAGGTTCAATTCTTTAGCATCTGTGAATATTAGCTCACTAGCTCCTAATACCCAAGCTAAAATCTTGGAAGTGTGATATAGTAAATTTTATGTGTCAGCTTAACCAAACCAAGGTGTCCAAATACTTGGTAAAACATTCTAGATGTTTCCATGAGGCTGCTTTTCATAAACCATACACTTAACTCAGTGAACTCTTGTTGGGAACACAGCTTGCAGTATGAATAATGGGCTTTGGGATGTAATTAGATACGGCTGACATCAGCCTGACAGCATACAACTGACTTATGCAAACCCACAAGGGATTGGGGGAGGGGTGTCGCAAGTTACTTAAGTAAATCTATTCCGGAAATGCCCTTTGTTCCGGGGAACTCAGTTTTAGCTAGCTGTGCTTGTGGGCTCCTGGTACCTGCTCTCCTCCCCAGGATCCACCATGTCCCTTTCCCTGGGACCCGAACACATGTAGCCAAGCTCTGGTAAACTTAGCTTAAAGGACTCAAGGCTCTCTGGCCATCATAACTAGCTAATCTTTGTCCCATTGCCTATTTTGCTGTATCTATGTAAGTGCAATATAATAAAATCCTCATTTGTTTAAACCCCGACCAAAGCCATGTGAAAGTTCTTAATAACTACAGACTCTGAGTAAATAGACTGTCTTTAAAAAAAAAAATTGGTTATCTTTATTTGTTTATTTGATACAGGCAGCCAGAAATTGAGAGGGAAGGGGGTGATAGAGAGGGAGAGAGACAGAGACACACCTACAACACTGCTTCACCACTTGCAAAGCTTTCCCTCTGCAGGTAGGGACCAGGGGCTCGAACCCAGGTCCTTGAGCATTGTAACATGTGCACTCAACCAGGTGTGCCACCACCTAGCCCCAAATAGACTGTCTTTGTTGACTGAGAAAAAAGCTTGATCTATATAATTACAGCAACTGTTACAGCTTGAGCTTTATAACTTCAGATTACAGTTCTCATTTTTTAAAAAACATTATTTATTTCCTTTTGTTGCCCTTGTTGTTTTATTGTTGTAGTTATTATTGATGTCGTTGTTGGAAAGGACAGAGAGAAATGGAGAGAGAAGGGGAAGACAAAGAGGGGGAGAGAAAGATAGACATCTGCAGACTTGCTTCACTGCCTGTGAAGGGACACCTCTGCAGGTGGGGAGCTGGGGACTTGAACCAGGATTCTTCCACTGGTCCTTGCACTTTGTGCCACCTGCGCTTACCCCACTGCACTAATGCCCAACTCTCCAGTTCTCATACTTTTATAGGTCCTCTGTTACAACTTAGTGCTTATAGCTTTCAGACAGCAGTTAGAGGAACACAGAATTTTTAAAGATTTTATTTATTAATTAATGAAGAAGATAGGAGAGAGAGAAAGAACCAGACATCACTCTGGTCCATGTGCTGCCGAGGAATGAACTCAGGACCTCATGCTCAAGAGTTGTAGGCTGTATCCACTGCACTACCTCCCGGACCACCATGCTTTTGTTGTGTCACTTAACATGACATATTTGAGTTCCAACTAAGATGGGGTGAAGAAGGTGAATTCACCATGAACCTGAGACTATGGAGCCTTAGGAATAAAAGTCTCTTTTCATAACCATTATGCCACCTACCCCTGTTCACATTTCTCAATTTTCCACGTAACAATTCAACCCCCCTCTAGGTCCTCCTTGAAGATGCCTTTAAAATTTAGATGGAAAAGAGTTCTGCGAATATTTTCATCTAAAAGTTTGATAGTTTCTGGTCTAACATCCACGGGATGTTGAAATCCCCTACTATTACTGTGTTGCTGTTAATATTTTCCTGTAGCCCTTTCAGTAGATGTTTGAAGTATTTAGATGGCCTCTCCTTGGGTAGATAGATGTTAATAATTGTTAAGTCCTCTTGACTGACTGATCCTCTGAGCATTAAGTAATGCCCATCCCTATCTTTTAAATTTTTATTTATTTTATGATTTATCATGTCAGACTGAGACTAGCTGTTCCTACCCTTTTCTGTGGTCCACTGGCTTATATGATAGTTTTCCATCCTTTCACTTTGAGTCTGTGCTTGTCTTATTGAATTAGGCGGGGTTCCTGCAGACAACATATGGTTGAGTTGTGTTTTCTGATCCATCTTCCTGCTCTGTGCCTTTTAATAGGTGAATTCAGGCCATTGACATTTACTGATATTATAGAATGAAGATATTTAATGCCATTATTCTAAAATTTTAGAGTGTTCTGATATATGGCATGCTTGTGATGATGTGATTGTTTATAAGAGAAACTTTGAGAACTTCTTGCAGAGCAGGCTTGGTGGATAGTTGATTCCTTCAACTGTTGCTTGACAGAGAAGGTTTTTATGCCTCTGTATAGCTTGAATGATAGTCTAACAGGATACAGTAGTCTTGGTTGAAAGCCTTTCTCATCAAGAGCTCAGTATATATCTTTCCATTCTCTTCTGGCCCTCAGTGTTTGTGTGGAGAAATCTGCTGCTAATCTCATGGATTTTCCTCTGTAGGTGACTCTTTGTTTTTCTCTTGCAGCATTTAAGATTCTTTCCCTATCCTTATTCCTTTTCATTCTAAATATGATATGTCTTTTAGTGTGGGCTAATTATGTTTGGGACCCTTCAAGCTTCTTAAACCTTTATGTCTTTTATGTTGTTTAGGGAAGTTCTCATCTGTTATGTCCTGTAGAATGCTTTCCTTCCTTCTCTTTCTTCTTCTGGCAAGCCAATAGTGCATCTATTCCTCCTTTTGAAGTCATCTCATATGTCTCTTTTGTTGTTTTCAGATCTCTTTTTGAGATCTCTTCTTTCTTAGTTTTCTCTAATTCATCCTCAATCTTGCTAATTCTGTTTTATGCCTCTCTTCTTCTATTCTCTCTCCCCTCTGTTGTTTTCTGTATCTCAGCTATTTTGTTACCCTGTTCAGATATTGTATTAGCTTGCTCAGCTAATTGTTCACTTAGCTCACCTATTTCAACTTTCAGCTCTCTAATCACCTTGAGATAGTTAGTGTTTTCTTTTGGAGTCTCATTTGCTGTTTCTCCATTTCAGATCAAACTCTTTCCTCAATAATACCTCAATTAGTGACTAATACATCAATTAGTGTTTGGATCTTGTCCTCATTTTTAAAAAATATTTATTTCATTTATTTATTCCATTTTGTTGCCCTTGTTGTTTTATTGTTGTAGTTATTATTGTTGTTGTTGCTGTTGGATAGGACAGAGAGAAATAGAGAGAGGAGGGGGAAGACAGAGAGGGGGAGAGAAAGATAGACACCTGCAGACCTGCTTCACCACTTGTGAAGCGACTCCCCTGCAGGTGGGGAGCCAGGGCTCAAACTGGGATCCTTATGCTGGTCCTTGTGCTTTGCGCCACCTGCGCTTAACTTGTCCTCATTCTTATATGCTTCTACCTTTGGGGGAATTTTATCTGGGCTTTTGTCCTAGTTTGTTTGCCCAATATTTCTTCTTGGTTTACCCATTGCATATGGTGTTTTTTGAGGTCCCTCTCTCAGTACTATTCAATCCACTAATCATGCTTTCCTGGATTGACTTGTATCTAAATAAGGTACCTTAAGAGTTCACGTTTACAAAAATCAACAGTTATTTCAATGTTGTCTCAATCACTGAGGTGAAGCACTGTGGCTGTTAAACCCTCTAATGTTCTTTATCTTCCCTATAGACTATGGGAGCCTGTGGGATTTTTAACTATAGGTAGTTTTTTTTGTTGTTGTTGTTGTTTTTTTTTAGCTCAATTACTCACTACTAACCTAGAGATGAAACTGGGTGGGGGAGACATAGCACAGTGGTTATGCAAAGAGACTCCCATGTCCCAAGGGTCCAAAGCCCCAGGCCCAATTCAGTTCTCTGACAGCAGTCAGAGCCAAGAAGGGCAGTAGTCCTTGGCCCTGTGAGTTTTTACACAAATCCTGTTTGTACTCTGTGGATTCTGAGCAATTATTCAATGTGTCTTTGGATTCCTTAGGAGAACAATGTGGAAAGGCTGCCACTATACAGCCCCACTTCTAGACCACTGGGAGTGTATGTCTTCTCCTAAGTTGCCTGATCAGGTCTCTGCCCCTGATGTCAGCACAGAGCCTCCCTGCTGCTGGTCCAGCCTCCAGGGACAGTAGCAATGGAGACTCACAGTTGTATTTAGTGAGCCTTAGAAGATCCTTTCCTCCCATCAGCAGTGTTTTGTTTTGTTTTGTTAGTAAAACTCAGACCAGAGGTGACACCTCAACTGGCAAACTACAGGACTGCTACCAGTTGCTCCCGAGTAGGTAAGGGCCTTCAGCCCCAGGAATCTCTCCTTAGGCCCCTCTCTGTCCATGAACCACATGTGTTTGTACTTACCTGTGACTTGGTGGATTCCCAAAGTATTCAGAGTCTTGTCTTTTGTTCTCAGGTGATCTTCTTTGTTGCTCGTAGTTGACATGAGAGGAGAGAGACACAGCTGCTGCTAATCTGTAGCCCCACCTCCGGAAGTCTTACACTGAAGGTAAGTATTTTAAGGTACACCTTATGATAGACTTATGGATAAAGGTTGGGAACATGAAGATTGGGAACCATTAGGACCATTTCAGGAAATACAACATTTGATATGGGCCTTTAGAGCTATGTAGCAGTGCACTAGCTAGAAAAGAGATGATTGTCGTTTAAGGTAGGAGATTGGACTGTGCAAAAACCAATTTGAGTAACTTGGTGGTGGTGCACCTGGTTGTGTACACATGTTGAAATGCACAAGGACCCAGGTTTGAGCCTCCAGTCCCTACCTGCAGGGGAAAAGCTTCACATGTGGTGAAGCAGTGTTGTGGATATCTCTCTGTTCTCTCTTCCTCTCTTTTTCCCCTCCCCTCTAGATTTCTGACTGTCTCTATCCAATAAGTAAATAAAGATAATAACTAAAAAAATTAAAGAAACAAAAGCTAATTTATGTGCTAGTAGGCAAGCTTAGGTAATACATGTGGTTGCATAAGACCTGACCAGGTGATAAAGGCAGAAAGGGAAAGGGAAGTCACAGTGTGAATAGCACTAACAATTACAAAGGTGACATTACTGAAACTTTCTAGACATCAGGCACTGAACCCATGTAATTGCCTACATTATCTTATTTAATCCCCATTGTTGTTAGTATGCCCACTTCACAAGTAACTTGGTTAGAGATTCAAAGTGACAGAACTTATATTGATAGTCAAGTGGTGGCACTCTAAGTAGAGCATGTTACAGCACGAAAGGGCCAAGTTCAAGTTCCTGGTCCTTGCCTCTGTGTGTGGGATGGGTGGGGGTCAGGGGCTTCGTGAGCAGTGAAACAGTACTACAGGTATCTCTCTATCTCCCTCCTACTCTATCGCCCTCTTCCCTCTCAATTTATCTGTTTCTATTCAAAACAAATAAACATATTTACAAAAATAAAAGCAATGATGAGTTGGACAAAACATGATTGGGAGGCTGGGTGGTAGAGCAGTGGGTTAAGTGCACATGGCACAAAGCACAAGGGCCATAGCAAGGATCCTGGTTCGAGTCCCTGGCTCCCCATCTGCAGGGGAGTCACTTCACAGGCGGTGAAGTAAGTCTGCAGGTATCTATCTTTCTCTCCCCGTTCTGTCTTCCCCTCCTCTCTCCATTTCTCTCTGTCCTATCCAACAACAACGAAGAGCAATAACAGTGATAATAGTAACAACAAAAATGATAAACTATAAGAACAACAAAAAGGGAAAAACTAGCCTCCAGGAGCAGTAGATTCCTAGTAGACCCCCCCACACACACACTTTAAAAAAAAACAAGAAAAAAAAATAACATGATTAGACAGCTACAGCTGAAGAACTGGAGAAGGGGGATTTTAATAGAAGGACTAGTCATAACACAGCAGTAGTGATAATGGAAAAAACGGAATATATCTGAGAAATATTTTAGTGGATCAACAGACAAAACCCAGAGATTTATTCCATGCAGAAGGGTGAAGAGGTTACATGCATCAAGTACAGTGTGAAGGTAGCAGCTTGGGGTGTTGAAGCACCATCAGTGAAAACAGCAAATGAGAGAAGCTGGCTTGGAGACTCACAGATTGTTTTGGTTTTAATGTGTTCAGACTTGTGTGAATCACAACTATCTATTGGAGATCATCAAAATGTCCATTTATCCAAGTCTGCCATTCCCCATTAACCCTGGAGCAAAGCCTGGGGCATTTTTGGGCAGGTTTTCAAGCTCGCCTGGAATCTGGCTCAGTATCAGAATGAGTGACCGCAGAACCTTGCCGTGGCTATAATTTTAAAAATTACTTGTGAGGCAGTGGAGCAACAGAGAAGAAAGGCTCCAATAGGGGAAGGCAAACATCCACTCCATTCAATAATTCAGCACAGTCTGCCCTGGCTGCATAGTTACCATCACAAGGAACGTTTTCAAAGTCAAACCCAATTTCCATGCTAAGTCATGCCTGAGCAGGCTGGCTAGTTGCCAAAAGACAAGTGCAGTCTCCAGGCCTCTTCATAAACAGGCCCTGAGAGATAAAGCTGTCAGGCTGGTCTCAGCAGGGAGGACACGTGACTCATTTGCATATGTCACTTCCTTTAGCTGACCCCCATCTGCAGGCTCCTGACTCCAAATCTGGTGGACTTATAACCTGTCTGGCACAACCTCTGATTATCAGATCCTTGGCTTTATCTGCCCAGGGGTCTGGCCTCATTTCTCGTTTTTGAGCAGGTTTAGACCTACTCACAGCCCCTTCAATCAGATCTAAGAGCTTCTAATGGAGGGATGTGTCCATGAGAACCCCCTGCCCTAGGATGGTTCTTTGTGGCAAAAGAATGACTAGCACTGACTGAATCAGCTTTTTCAGTCTAGAAGGGAGAATAAGGTGTGTGTGAGTGTGTGTGTGTGTGTGTGTGTGTGTGTGTGGCTAGCTACCTGTCTCTTTGCATTTCTAGTCATGTTTCTGAGTCTCCTTGATGAATCCTGGCACCCTGTTTCACCTGGGGTTGAGTATAAATCAGAGGACCATAAGGGGACCTCACTCAGGTGTGTATAGCACTGCTCAAGGTCAGCTATTCATGCTTGTTGAATGAGCAAACTGTCTGTACTTAGGACTCCATTCAGTCATTCTTCTCCTCTTTTTTTTTTTTTCCTAGTTGAACACTGGGCAAGGCTGTTCCCAGAAGGAAGGATCTAGCCTGGATCTTTTAAGGTTCTAGCTTTTCAGATCTGCCAAGGGTGAAAAACATGAAAATCTCCACTAGTCTCTACCCATGGCATGCACAGAGCCAGCAGCTAGCTGGAGTAACATAGTTATTTCCTCTGCACTGCCTCATACTCACACCAGAATGTCAGGCTTGGTGGGCAAGAGCACAGGCTGCATTTCAGGCCCTATACTCCCTATTCCCCTCCCCCATACTCTGCATGACCCTGAGGAAGAGGACGCTTCTTGTGAACAGCGCATCAGAGGTAGACTGATGGATGATTTGACATTACTCCCTCTGGAAGTGAATCTTAATTCTTTCACATCCTACAGTATGGGCTAAACTCAGTAAATTGCTTCCTGGGAATAGAAGGGTTTGTTCCTCACTCCTGCTCTTGATTTTTTTTCCCCTAGTCAAAGCCACACGTGTGCTCAATTTCAACCATCCAAGGCCATTTTAAAATTTAGATAGAGAGTCAGAGACAGAAAAAAGGAGAGACATAACAACAAAGATTCCTCTGGTGCCATGGCAAGTCATGTGCCCTATCTGGTCAGTTATCTCTTCAACTCCAGATTTTTTTTTTTTTTTAATGTACCACTGGGTGATAGGGAATGGACCAAGGGCCTTGCAAACACTCACTTCTCTAATGCAATTTCTCATTCTATATTCTTTGAAAGGGAGTGAAAGTCAGAGAGGGAGTAATACCAAAGCACCACTTCCCCATCATTGGAGTTCCCTCAGCACCATCCACAATACTCCACAGAACTCTGAAGGTAGAACCCAAGGTCTCACCCTTTACCCACTGAGCTATCTTCTAGTCCAAGTCTTAGCTTCTCCACGTTGGCATAATTAAGCTGCCTTGCCAGGAGAACACTCAGGTAGTTGGTGGAGAGGAACATGCAGTGAAGAACAGAGGCCTCCTGAGTGATCATCCATGAAGTGGATACCTCTGTCAGACTTTCGAGTTAGTGTAACCATGGCAATATATATATTAAATTTCTTTATTGGAGGATTAATATTTTACAGTCAAAAGTAAACACAATAGTTTGTATATGCAGAACATTTCTCAGTTTTCCACATAACAATACAACCCCCACTAGGTCCTCTGTCATCCTTTTCCAGGACTTTTACTCTCCCCCTTACCCACCCCAGAGTCTTTTACTTTGGTGCAACACACCAACTCCAGTTTAGGTTCTACTTGTGTTTTCTCTTCTGATATGTTTTTATTTGTTATTCATAGCATGTTACAAGATTGTAAGATCCTACCACACCCACACCAAAGTTCTCTATCCCTACCCTCCCACCTCCCAAAGATAACTGCTGTAATTCTCTCAAGTCTTAGCAATAGTTGCTTGCTTCTGTTTTGTTTGGATTTTTTTTTTTTTTGGCAAGTTCATGTGAATTGATCTCTAGATTCCACATGTCAGTAAAAACCATCTGGTAGTTGTCTTTCATGAACTCTTTACTTGTTTCACTAAGTATAATCACCTCCAGTTCTACCCATTCTGTCCCAAAGAATACAATACCATCTTTTTTTTAAATTGTAGAGTAGTATTCCATAGGATATATATCCTATAACTTCTTTTTTAAAAAATATTTATTTTATTTATTTATTCCCTTTTGTTGCCCTTGTTGTTTTATTGTTGTAGTTATTATTGTTGTCATTGTTGTTGGATAGGACAAAGAGAAATGGAGAGGGGAGGGGGAAGACAGAGAGAGGGAGAGACCTGCAGACCTGTTTCACTACTTGTGAAGGGACACCCCTGCAGGTGGGGAGCCAGGGCTTGAACCAGGATCCTTATGCGGGTCCTTGTGCTTAGCGCCACCTGCGCTTAACCCGCTGCTCTACAGCCCAACTCCCATCCTATAACTTCTTTAGTCAGGCCTCTGTTGGTTATCATTTAGGCTGCTTCCACTCTTTAGCTATTGTGAGTAATGCAGCTATGAACACAAGGGTGCATATGGCCCTTCTAATTAGTGTTTGACTGTCCACTGGATAAATGCCTGAGTGGTATTGCTGGGTCATAAGGTCACTCCATCTTTGTTTGTTTAAGGACTGTCCATACAGTCTTCCAAAGGGGCTTGCATTCCCATCATCAGTGAAGCAGAGTTCCTTTTTCTCCACAACCTCTCTAACACCTGTCACTACCTGGTTTGCTGATGGAAGCCCTTCTCTCAGGTGTGAGATGGTATCTCTGTGTAGTTTGAATTTGCATCTGTCTCATGGTAAGTGAAATGGAGCATTTCTTCATGTCTGTGGACCATATGTGTCTGTTCTTTAGAAAATCCTGGCAGTATTTTGGCTACAAACTTTTTGGAGGCCCTAAGTCTGGAAACCCAGCCACCATTCCCAAATCTCTACTCCACAGCAACCTCACAAGATAGTGCATTGTTTATTGTTTTACATTAGTGAAGTTTGAGGAAACTGGGTACACAACAATAGGTAACTAATAATAGAGACTGGTGAAGGTGATAGGTGGGCACTTACAGAGAAAAAAAAAAGAAGTTTTTGTTCCATTTTACTAACACATTACAACTTTGGCTTGTGTTGATTTGAACCTGGAACCTGGGTCAGATAATTTTTATTTAATTTTATTTATATTATGTTTCATCATTTAAAAATTATTTATAATCATTTTATTTAGAACATTTATTTTGATTTTATTTAGCTTTAGCTGAGTAATGAACTTCTAGATCATGTCATGCTCTTTCCACAGAAAGCATCACATCCTAATGACATATTGGCTTCCTGGTCTCCAAGATTGATTGTGGGCCCTTTCAAGCAGGGGCTTGACTGACTCACCTTTAATGTAGCTGAATTCAAAGGACAGAGGCATCAAGGCAGGGGAATATAAAATTCTTTGCTTATCTAGTATCTGTACAGGGTATCTGTGTGAGGACAGCATATGCAGTCAATTCTGAGGAGGAGGGACCCTCTATCTCTCAGCTCCTGTTTCTTTCAGTTCCTCCCCTGCCTCTCTTAGGGTGTGGGAAATACTTCGTTGTCTCTGTACCTGCAGGATATGGAAAATTCTACCAGCCATTCTTAGGCCCGAAGAGATGATGTCAAGGCTGGGGAGCTGGGTCCCTATTTTCCATCATGCTATGCCCCTGCCTACTCAGTATCCAGGCAGTTGTGGGAGATGGAGATAAACTATAGCCTCAGGGAGAAGATATGTGTGCTGTGTTCTTATCTTCAACAATGCTCAGTGCAGTCCTGTAATCCTTCCGAAACTCATTCTTGCTCTTGTCTGACACGTGTCACCCAACAAACCAGAAATCATATTTTCAAAAGTAAAAATGAGTTCACTTAAATTAAGTATAAACATGTCAGTGAGGGAACCTTTTGGATTTTGTTAACTGTGAATCTTAACCTTATCAGGCCAGAAGAGACAATATAATGGTCATGGAAAAGATTTTCAGGCCCAAGGCTCTGAAGCCCCAGGTTCAATCCTCAGCACTACAGTAGACCAGAACTGAGCAGTGTTCTGGTATTTCTATCTCTCTTTCTATTTCTATCTCTTTCTCTCCTTTTCACCTTTCTCTCTTTTAAAATAAGTGAATAATATGTATTTTTAACCCCCCCAAAAAAACCCAATAGATTAACCTCAGTAAAGTCTACTGATGCTTCTCTATTCACTTTCACTTTCTCTGTGGCTCCCAGGATGGTACAGTGTTTTCAGAGAAAGTATTATGATTGATTAATAGCAAAGTCTGCATGGGAGAGTGAGTACAGTCATGATATGTTTATAAACCCTCATCTATTCTTTTGATGTCATCACATCACATCACATCCCCAAGATGTTGGAGAAACAGGCACTTGTGTTACAAGCATACTCCCTTCCCTTTTGGGAGGTCCATTTGCTGATGCTGCCTCAGAACTGCTGACCTAGTTGGGCGGTAGCGCAGCGGGTTGGGAGTTGGGCGGTAGCACAACGGGTTAAGTGCACGTTGCGCAAAGTGCAAGGACCAGCGTAAGGATCCCAGTTCGAGCCTCCAGCTCCCCACCTGCAGGGGAGTCACTTCACAGGCGGTGAAGCAGGTCTGCAAGTGTCTGTCTTTCTCTCCCCCTCTCTGTCTTCCCCTCCTCTCTCCATTTCTCTCTGTCCTATCCAACAACAACGACATCAATAACCGTAACAATGTTAAACAACAAGGGCAACAAAAGGGAATATATATATGTATATATATAAAATTATCATTGAAGGTTCTGGAAGCAAGTTCAAGACAACTTTCATTATGGAACATCCTGGTGCAGGTGTACACTGATGTGAATGAACAAGTCACATCCCATGGCTTTCTCCAATCAAAGAAAATACATGACCTGGCCCTGGGACTTCTAGGTGCACAGGGATATGGAGCAGCCTCCAATTCATACCTACTTTCCTGTTGCAGCTACTGGCCCTCCTAGGGTTGTCTTGTTCATTGCAGGTTTGTTAACTTCTGTTGTTACAGTAGTCGTCACCAGCACTTCACTGCCCTGGGCCAACTTTCTCAGATAGTCAGAGAGACAGAGGGAGAGAAGGAAAGACACCACAGCACCCAAACTTCCTCTAGTGTGGTGAGGGCTGGGCTACATCCTGGGCTGCACACATGGCAAAGCAGGCACTCTTCCAAGTGAGCTGCACCGGCAGCACTTGTTGATTTCTTGCTTCTGCTTATTGCTCATAATAAACAGTGAAGCTAGGGGAGTCGGGCGGTAGCGCAGCGGGTTAAGCGGACATGGCGCAAAGCGCAAGGACCAGCATAAGGATCCTGGTTCGAGCCCCCAGCTCCCCACCTGCAGGGGAGTCACTTCACAGGTGGTGAAGCAGGTCTGCAGGTGTCTATCTTTCTCTCCACCTCTCTGTCTTCCCCTCCTCTCTCCATTTTTCTCCAACAACAACATCAATAACAACAACAATAATAACTACAACAACAATAAAAACAGCAAGGGCAACAAAAGGGAAAATAAATAATAATAAAAAAGTGAAGCTAAAGACTAGGTGTGGTCTATTACACCAAATAAAGGATTCTGAGGAAGGAGGACAGGGAGGGGGCAGACTTTGTGGTCCTGGTGCATGATAGTGATGACAGAAAAGGATCTAAATTGGAGATGAGAGTGTTTGGTAGACAACTATTACAGGGAGATGAAAAAATTGTACTGGAGCAACAGTAACTGTACTGTAAACCACCAACCCAAATAAATGAAAAAAGGAGGAAGAGGTAGAGGTGGCGAAGGAGGAAGAGATATAATCTCTGGGCTTTCAAAAAGAAAATTAGCACAAATATGCAATAGGATTTTCTCTGTCTCACAGGCAGTAGGGGCCCTTACTGGTGCTCAGTGGAAGTAAAGAATGAACAAAGGTGTGCCTTCATCCTGCAGAGTTTCTGGAAACCTCCAAAAAGGGACAAATGGGGGAAACAGCAGTCAAGGAAAA